>NC_043708.1:90092842-90115177 GCF_006229205.1 Suricata suricatta
GGGGGCGCAGGCTGGGGGCTGCGGGGCGCTCTGGCGGCGGTGGCGCTGCTCTCGGCGCTCAATGCCGCTGGCACAGTGTTCGCGCTGTGTCAGTGGCGCGGGCTGAACGCGGCCGTGCGGGCGCTGGAGGCTCAGCAGGGCCGGGAGCTGCGTGAGGACAGTGCCCTGCGTTCCTTCCTGGCTGAGTTGAGTTGCGCGCAGCGCAGGGCGCCCGCTCCTCCCCCGGATCCCGCAAGCGCCGCGCGCAATAAGCGCAGCCACGGCGGGGAGCCCGCGCCACACATCCGCGCAGAGAGCCACGACATGCTGATGATGATGACCTACTCCATGGTGCCGGTAGGCGGGGGCTTGGCGCCCCGTGGCGCCTCCGCCGGGGTGGGCGGCGGGCAGTGCGGGGAAAGAGGCCCAAACGCCCTGTGCTCCCCTGGCTGGATGGCGAGGAGCTGAGAGAGAGGGCCCTGGGCGTGAGCCGGCTGGGGATGTCACCTGGGCAAGCACCTCAGGCCTCTGAGGTCAGTTTCCCTTCTGTTCCTCATCCTTCTTTGAGTCGGCAGATAAATGAGGGGCGTAGGCAGTGTTTTTAAGAGCCTACTTTTCTTCTGAACTTCGAACAAAAGTTTCACAGTCTAGTGTGAAAGGAGCCACAACGGCTCCATGCGCTGCCCGTGCAGCTCGCTGCAGCCCCCCATCGCACTGGGAAGACCTTTCCGAGGGCGCAGGCTTCTGCAGTAAAAAGACTCTTTCCCTGGCTTCATCCCTGGTCTGGCCTTTCACCTGGCCTCGGACCTCATCCTCACGAGATTGCAGATTGGCTGAGGTGAAAACAATCCACTCTAATTTTATCAATCACCTGGTACCTTGATGCATTACAAGTTGCTCTTAGGTAAAGCGGTTCCAAATGGGAAGATCGATATAGAGAAATTTTCTTAAAATTCACTGTAAAAGCTGAGCTTCTAATGTAGGCTCCAACGGGTCTATGGAACACCAGAAATTACCAGTGCGCACTCAGGAGGCTGTGCATCTAGGGAGAGTCCATTATGTTAGATTAATTTCATTAGAGTTTCATTTGTTTTGCACTCCCCAAAAAAGGTTTACGAAACCCTTAAAAAGAGCCTTTAAAGTAAAGCCTCAAAAATCTTTTTTTCCAGTTTGAAATCTCTTTGCTTTTGCTGATTTTCAACCCGATAATTATCTGACAATTACATTTAGATCACATTGCAGTTTCCCATTCCACTTCATTATCCATTACCACCGCAGGAATCTGGTTTCATTTTATAATTACAAAGACTTTAGCTCTGTCACCCCAAGTCAAGAGTGAGCCATACTTCAGAATCCTAGGTATTTGAAGATAAACTCACTTAAAGCTTCTGTTATCATAAAACTTTTAAATCTTTTATGAGCTGAAATGCAAGTATTGCACACTGCAAATACATTTTGAGAGAGATCAGATTTTTCCATTCCTGACCTTCTTCTTCTTTCTTCTTCTTCTTTTTTTTTAACCTATGTTATCATTTAAGTATCTGGGCCCAAGCAAACTTTTTAAAAGACCTCTGTAAAATGAAGAAATCGCCTATGCGGGATTTACTCTTTCTCTTGGTTCCCTACTATGTATTTTGAGGGTTTTTTGAAACCCTTCAAGGAGGATGCATCTGAGCATCAGTATTTTATATTTTTAATCTAGAAGACGATGTATTGCAGCTTGTTCAGTCACTAACGGAAGAGGATGAAGAGACCCATTTCTGTGTCAGTCTGAAAGCCAGACTTAACTACTACCACCTGCTCTGTTATAGATTGGAGGGCAGAAGCATCACGTTTCTCAGGCTCAGAAGCATTCACAGATTATCACCAACTCATCCCCCACTTGTAATGGGTATGCTTTGACCCTGTAGAGTCAGTGAGGGAATTTCCATGCAGGTCAAGAGAAAGCAGCTGTCATATTGCTGGCTTTCCTGCTGGGAGTGGTTCTCAAGCAGTAGGCTGGGGGTCACATGGAAGCACACTAAAATGCAGATTCCAGGGTCCCCCCTCATACTTACAAAATGATCATCTCCAGAATTGTCTTCCTTAAGAGGTCCCCTGATCCCCATTTCCCACCCCCTCTTGTGAGTTTGTTATGGGGGTCCAAGGGCCACTTTGAAAAAGCTGCTTTAGATCACTACTTCTTTTTTTTTTTTTAGTGTTTACTTATTTATCTGGAGAGAGAAAGAGAAAGAGAAGGTTTGCACATGCATGTGAGCAGGGGAGGGGCAGAGGAAGAGGGGGAGAGAGAATCACAAGGAGGCTCTGTGCTGTCAGCGCTGAGCCTGGTGCCAGGGCTCCATCTCACTACAAACCTGAGATCAAGACCTGAGCTGAAATCAAGAGTCACCCAGGTGCCTGCACCACTTCCCTACTTCAGTATGCACATGAATATCTTGATAATCTTTTACAAATGCAGAATCTGACTCAGAAGGCCTAAATTCAGGCTTAAGATTCTGCATTTCTCATAAGTTACCACTGATATCAAAACTGCTGGTTTGAGGACCACACTTTGAATAACATGGTTCTAGAGTGGGTGTTTGCACATTGAAATCACATAGGGAGCTTTAAGCATGACCGATGCCTGGACCCTACCACCAGCCATTATGAGCTAATAGTTAGAGGTGCAGCCTGGAATGCCTGGACATTGACATATCTTCCTGAAAACACTAAGCAGCATTAAGCATCTCACGCCCACCAGGTCTCTTTTGAGGCCTCTGCTTCAAGCAGAGGAACCAATTTTATTGCACAAACCTTTTTACTTTATTTAGCAATATTCTTATCATTTATGTTTGCAAATTTTTCTCATTTTTACTCCCTGCTTTTCTCAGAACAGAGAATTGTTCATATGAACAATGAAAAAGCACTTTCACTGGTACCCCTAGTAGAAAAGTTGTTAAGAGGAGCCCCTGGGGTGGCTCCTTTGGTAAGTGTCCAACTTTGGCTCAGGTCATGATCTCATGGTTCATGAGTTCAAGCCCCATGTCAGGCTCTGTGCTGACAGCTCTGGGCCCTGGAGACTGCTTAGGATTCTGTGTTTCCCTTTCTCTCTGCCCCACACCCACTCGTGCTCTTTCTCTCTCTCTCAAAAATAAACATTAAAAATATTTTTTAAAAAGTAAAGTTGCTAAGAAAACTGTTTATACATCATGGAGGTCAATGTGCACACTTGTTATGGTTGAAGTCTACACCTTCCCCCCAACCCTTTTATACAGCACCAGTAGGTTTTGAATGAGGATGAGGTCAGAGGTCCCCACACCCTCCACTGAGGTTCCATGTCCTTTGAGATCTAGAAACACAAAAATAAGTGGTAGGCCAATTAATGTTAGTATTTCAAAGTCTTCCAAAATGGCTTGTTTATCCAAGATGAGCCTCCTCAAGCTAAATGACACTTCAAAGTTCTTTCTGTGCTTTTGGCTGAGAGTATATCAGCTCAGCATGGTAATCCTGCTTAGCACATTCTGCCCAGAAACTGGTTTTTGGAAGGGCAACATAACTAAACATTACTTAAGAACAGTTAATTTCATACAACCAAACACATTAAATCCTTAAAAGCAAGTGGGTACTTTGGAGAAAAGTAATAAGGGCCTGGGTACCACTGAGCTAGACCAGTGTTGGCAGCCCATCCCCCAGGAGCTCATGCAGGAGACATGGCCTCTGTTCAGTCCCGGTCCCATTCACACCAACCCCCCATCTCGCTTTCCCCATCGGCTGGCCTCCTATCCCATTCTCCAGGTCTTACACTTAATGGTATTCTGGTAGCTTCATCATCCTGTCCAGAATCTAGGGTCATGCTCTTGGTGTGAAAAAGGTTTTATTTCTCACAATGTGCACCCTAGGAAGCTCTAAATGGTTGAAGATTTACATTTTTAAAAAATGAAGCTTTAAAACGACTAGAGGAAAATATGGGTAAATTCATTTTTAATGTCAGAATGGGGAATATCTTTCTTTTAAACAACTCAAAAGTCAAAAGCAAATAGTAAATACATTTAACTGCTTTTAAAAAGCACACATGGCAACAAAAACAAGCACACGTGCCCCATAAACAAAGATAAAAGATAAATTACAAACTGGAAAAAAATATTTGCAGCTCATACCATAAATAGAGGGCTAGTCTTCTGAATATATATAGCACTTCTATAAGTTAATAAGGAAAAAAACCCTCAAGAATTTAATAGGAAAATCAGCAGAAATAGGAATCCAATAGGAAAATAGAACACAGTTCAGAAAAAGAAATACAAATGTCACTAGGTAAAGATATAAGAAAAGATGTCTTAGCTTAAAAATGCACGTTATACCTGTCCTGAAACATAATTGTTACCTGTCAGAATGACAAAACTACAAACATCTGACCACTCATTCTCTTGGGGAAGCCGAAGAGAAATAGACAAGCTTTTGCATTGCTGTTTGAACTGCAAAATGATATAACTATGGAAGGCAGTTTGGCAATGCCTAAAAGTATTACAAATACATTTACCCTGTGACCCAGAAATATCACGTGTGGGGCTATTATTAATGAAAAGACTATTATTAATAAACTGTGCCCATCAATATGGAAGTAGTTAAATAAACTAACCTATGCACCCACTGGAATAGGTAGCTGTAAAATGAGAATGAGGAAATTCTCTATGTACTGTTATTGGGATAATCCTTGGGATATATTTTAAGTGAAGAAAGCAAGGCACAGAAAAATATGTATTGTATTACCTTGTGTAAGAAAGAAGCAGAAAAATCAGTGAGGATACTAACAAAGTGCTTACTTAGAGAGAGTGGGGATAAAATGGGAATGAGCCTTTCACTGTATAGCTTTGTGTATTATTTTGACATTTGAACCATATTATTGTGTTACTCTAATTGTGAGTAAAAAGGCCATAACCACAGGGCTGCATGGCTGCTGCCCCCGGGCCTGTGGGGGCAATAAGATGTGACAGAGACTTTGCCAGCCTCAAGTTCAGGCACTGTATCTGAAAGGGAGACTCTCACTGATGGTTGTTGTACAAGAGCAAGAGCCCAGTGTTTCTGATCTTTTGATTTTTTTTTTGAAGAGAAGTTTAAAAATCTGACTTTTTATTTGAAATCTCTTGGCTTTGAAATATTGACAAAAATTCCCAAAAAAATTTTTAACTGGCTGACTGTGTTGGCCAAACAACACTCACATTGTTAGGGGCCATGCTAGGACTACCGAGCTTAGTTCTGAGCAGCCTCTTATAATCATGAGTGGTTTTAAACAGAAATGGCTTTATTTCAACCCACCACATCCCCCTACCCCACTCATTTCCCACCCTGGTTCTGCGAGGATAGTAGTAACTGTGCCACTGTTATTGTTGGTTGAGTGGAGATGGGTTTCTTTGTGCGTTTGGTTTGGTTTGGATTTTGTTTTGTTTTTTGGCTGTTTCTAAAAATCAACTCCACCTTCAGTGGATGGAGATTTCCCGTCACTGTGGCTTTTCAAAAGCATGTGCTCCAATTCGGAGGATAGTTCTCAAGGAGGAGATGCCAGCAGTATTAAGCTGTGTAATGAATTATTGTAACAAACAGAGATTTTTGTGATGACTATAATGAGGTACGCTTATATGGATCTACACATTATCTTGTTTTAGGGGGAACATAACATTATCTACAGTCACAGCTCCTGTTTGTTTGGATGCTATGTTTCCTTGAAGGGCCTAACTTGGCTGTGCCAGGCTTTACCTCCCTTTCCTACTTTTTGGAGTGAGTCACTTCCAGGTGGTCTAAAAGCTGAAGACTTAGGGGCATCTGGGAGACCCAGTCAGTTAAGCTTCTAGCTCTTGACTTCAGCTTAGGTCAGGATCTCAGGTTCACGAGTTCAACCTCCTCATTGAGCTCTGTGCTGTCAGCACAGAACCTGCTTCAGATTCTCTCTCTCTCTCTCTCTCTCTCTCTCTCTCTCTCTCTCTCTCTCCCTCTCTCCCTCCCTCTCTCTCTCTCTCTCTCTCTCTCTCTCTCTCTCTCTCTCTCTCTCTCTCCCTCTCTGCCTCTCTTCTGCTCGTGCTTATTCTCTCTCTCTCAAAATAAATAAATAAACTTAAAAAAAAAGCTGAAGATTTAGACCAGTGGTCAACAAACTATGCCCTGTCTGGTAACCAAATCAAGAATGACACTTGATTTTGTACAGCCCACAAAGTAAGATTTTTACATGTATAAATGATTTGGGGGGGAAATCAAAAGAATAATGATATTTCATGATACATAAACATTATGTAAAATTCAAATTTCTGTAATCATAAATAATGTTTTGTTGGAATACATCTATGCCCATTTGTTCACATATTGTCTGTGACTACTTTCACATGACAATAGCAGAATGTAGTAGTTGCAACAGAAACCAGATTGCCCATGAAGCCTAAAATATTTTCTTTTTGACCCTTTATGGAAAAAGCTTGCCCACTCCTCATTTAGCCTGTGGTCCACTGGAGTGGGAGAGGTACTAGGAGTTGTTCCTTTGGAAGACCCAAGAAACTAAATCAGGTTGTTCTAGGATTGGGTTAACCCTCTGCTTTAAGACTACCCATGAGGGGACAGAATCTAGGATGGAGCCAACCGAAAGTGAGGTCCCACCCTGGAGGGGCGGCTGCAAGGCTGAGCTAGTCCTCAGGTCTTTTGCTCCTTCTAGGCCAGCTCCCCAAGTCAAGAGCAATCATGTTAGGTCAGCTTTTAACCACTATTAATCCTATTAATATCTAAGCCTTGTTTTAAGCCCATTTGTTCTCTTCATTTGGAAGGGAGAGACTTATACCCCCATTAGGTCCCATGGAATGGTCCCTGGTGAGAGCACAGAGGCCTAATGCAGAAGAACAAGAAAAGACAGAGCAGTCAAAGGCACAAACCCACATACAGCACCTGGGAGGTTTGTTTGCCTTCCTCACAGCAGCATGTGCACATGGCACTTGGGATATCACACCTGACCCTGTGGTGCTTTTGCAGGTCAGAAGCCATTTCTGAGTGTCAGTTAAGGGTAGGAGAAAACTTGAAGCTACATGCTTGCTAAGATTGTATCTGGTGTTGGCATTGTAATCACACCCATAAACTTAACTCATGATGGCACGTTGAGGACAAGCAAGAGCTAGTTCCTTGGTTACATCCTTCAGACACTTTCTTTGTTAAAACACAGTTTGCACACATGCAGATAAAACACCAATGCAGGTATATAATTGTCATGATTCTCTAAGGACATATGTAAAAAACAAATGGGCCAAGACTGAGTGTCTGAACCCATCGAGAACAGGGCAGTTGTGTTGACCACATGAATGGCATTAAGCCATTTGGAACTGCTCCCAGATCCTGGAGTTATTAAAAAGCTCTTAGTCTCCTACTAGCCAAAGCATTAGAGGTGAGGGCAGCAGTTACAAGCCTGCTAAGCTTCTATAGCCTGAGCAGGATGGAACTTCTGGGGCCTAATAAATTGTCCACTCTCTCTATTTCCTGGCTTTCCTTTAACTTTTCCTGCCTCTATGCCAGAGGTAAAATGAGTTGTCTTCCTTTGGAACTCAAAGCCACATGCCCCCCTGGAATAGTGCCACTCTACTTAGAGGAGACAGCAGAACCCCTAGACCAACCCCGTCATTCAGTGGCACTGCCTGCTAGGCCAAGAGATTCTTGAGAAGAGGGCCCTTTCTGGGTGATTCCAGAGCGACTTCTCGGAGTATGAGCCTTCCAGTGCCAGGAGGCTGTTTATCCTCCCCATTGCTCTCATCCCAGGATCTCTCTGTGGCTGCCCAGGCTCACCACCACATGATACTCCTGACACCTTCAGCCATTGTGTGCTGGCTTTAACTTGAGCAGCCTGGGATTCCTTCCTGACTCTTGGGTTCCCAGCCAAATTCTCTCTCCCTAAGCTTCCCCAAGTATGTTGTGGTGGTGAGCAGTGTGGACCCAGGAGTCAGACAGATTCACATCCTGGGCCCACACCTTGTAGCTAGGCCACCTGGGCAAGTCTTTTAATGTGAGAAGTAAGGGAGATGATTCATTTTCAGAAATACCAGATAAAATCTGTGCTGTCTAGTTAACAGTAGGTTTACAACCTATTGGAAAAATGTATGAATGCCTGGTTCTTCTTCCCCTCTCTGTTTTGCGGGCTTATTTTCACGGGCTTTGCAATGAGTATGCGCCAAAGAACAAAGGGAGGAGGGACTGAAAATCTCGGTGTCACCTCAGGAAATGTACATTTGCTCCAGTCAGACTACTTTTTGCTTTACATGGACATAGGTGACTTCCAGGTAAGGCTGCAACCTCTGTAGTACTCAGCCAATGAGGAACCAGGGGAGGGACTTGCGTGCCAGGAGATAAATTGTCTGCTGTAACTGCCCTGAGTGCCTGTCCGTCAGGTACCCGCTCTTGCAAGAACATTGATTAAAGCCTCACTTCACTGTGCTCCGAGTCTCTATGTCCCTCCTTTGATTGGGTCACTGGGCCTATTCCTCATATTAACTTCTCCAAATTTCAGTTTCCTCATCTGTAAGACTTAGATAATAGCATGCACCTTATTGTGTCCTTAGGAGACTTAAGGGAAATGATGTAGATAAAGCATAGCATCTGGGATAGCCAGGTTCCCAATAGCTATTCATTGTTGCTGTTATGAAGATTTTTCACTATTACTTTATCATTAACCCTTCTTTTAAAAAAAATTTTTTTAACATTTATTTATTTTTGAGAGAGAGTGATACAGAGCATTAGCAGGGGATGGTCAGAGAGAGAGGGAGACACAGAATCAGAAGCTGGCTCCAGGCTCTGAGCTGTCAGCACAGAGCCTGACACCAGACTTGAACCCACGAACTGTGAGATCATGAGCTAAAGTCAGTCGCTTAACCAACTGAGCCACCCAGGCGTCCCTATCATTAGCCCTTCTTGTCCCATGCTTGCAGCACCTTGTTTCTGGGTTAATTCTTTATCACCAGTTCCTTTAGAATGAATGTCAAGTTGTCTAGCCATATGTACTTCTATCAGCTGCTGTTTTGGTATAATATTTGGCCTCTTAACACCTAGATTGACATCATACCAACCTAAATCATCTTGTCATGAAAACAAAACAGAGTGAACCTTGATATGCTTACAGGACTTCTTGAACAGGTCAGGATTTCCTGGGCCCTCACCCCTTCTGCATGGCCAGTGATGATGAGGCTTGACAGCCATGAAGAGGGAGTCATCTTGACCCCCTTTCTGATTGGCTTAGCTGGTTTTAACTTCTACTGGTTACTTTTGGTGGCAGTCCTAAAAAATCCTTTGGATGCTCTCATTTAGAAAATTGAGAAAATGACAGTAAAAGGTAGAGCAAAAACAACTTCTAAGAAAGAAGAAGTTTATTTCTTAGGGGTCTCATGTTCTCCAGGATATGATTATCTAAGTGGAAATTATCATTACAGGCTTTATATCTAATAAAACATACTTATCTGAGAAAAAATATTTTTTTTTCTCTGCATTCCTCAAACTTACCCACCTTGCCCCTGAAAAAGAAATCCTTGGCCAAATCTAGTTGCCAATCAAGCTTAATTTACATGCATTTTATCTAGAGACTAAAGGTCATGTTGTGTGAAATGAGCTGAAGCTTTTAGGTTGTGATTCTGCTACAAAGGAAGCATTTTTCAGCCCATCAGTTGCTTTTATGTAGCTCTTTGGGTTTTAACAGCTCTATATTTTAAGTAGATATAATTTACTTCTAGTTTAACTGAAGTTCAAGAAACAATTTTCTTTACTGAAAGGTAGAGTTAAAACAAGAAAGCCAATTAAATATCATTCAAAATGCAATTTGGGGAGTTTGTTCTGAATGCAATAGATAGAGTAACCCTTTCATCTGCCATTCAGAAAGTTTCCTGAACTTAGCAGAGTGCTGGAAACTTTGGAAACCCTGCCTGGGCTGTATGTAAAAACTGTCAAGTACTTGGGGAAAAAATTGTGGACAACTATATGCAAGCTAAAATGATGAACTGGCTACTCCACATTATTCCCTGGTTTTTCGATAACTTAATGTGTGAGTATTGGAGTCTGGAATCATTTTAACTTGAAGGTGGAATATGCCTTTTCCCTCTAGGCAAAACTTGAGGGCCTTAGAATTAATCGCTCTGAACAGGGAGACCTTTAGAGGAAAATTCTTTACAGTGAGCTGTGTGATTAGAATTGGAGCAGTCCAGAAGAAGGAAAATCAATTCTCAGTAAGGTGGTGAAGGAAGTTTTCATGGAGGAAACAGAACCTGAAGTGGACAATGTAGGGTTGGTAAGATTTGGGCAGGCAAGGGCATATAATAACTTGAGCCAAGCTCAAGGGACTGAAATGAAAATGGCTGGAAGAGCAAGGAACCAAGGAACTCTTGCTGCTCTGGGGAGTTTGGGCAGTGGGGAGGGGAATTCCTTGAATTTATACTTCTGAGAAGTTGAGACTGAATCTGATGGGCAATTGGGAGCATTGTAAATCTTTAATCAGGAAGGAGTCATGAAGTGGTTTTGTAGCTCTGGTCTGGTAGTGCAATGCAGGAAAGGCGGGAAAGAGATGAGAGGCAAGAATAAAATTGGGAAATTATTGCCTTAGTCCAGGCAAGGAATTACTCATGTCTAGCTAAGGTCATGGCATCAGAAATGGAGAAGAAGAGATATGTCCTACAAATACCAAGACAGAAGAATGAATTGAACTGGTAACTAATTGTATACAAGAAAGAAAAAGGAACTATTTGGTTGAAATGCCCAAAAATGAACCACCAGAGTCCAGAGTCAAAGCCAAGCGGCAAGGGTCGTTTATTGCAGATTCGAACCCAGGATCTCTGTACTCTCCACGCGGATAGAGCAGAGAGAGAGAGAGCCCCGAGCAGGCGATTTACACTCTTTTTTATAGGCAGATACAAACAAGTTTGGGGCGTTCCGCAGCCACAGCGCAAGCATTGGTCAAAGTTAAGGTTTAAACTTTAGCATCTTTTGATTGGGTCCCGCCATAACCTGAACACTAATATTCCCTGCCCTGTTATCGGGCTTTCCAGCTGACCTTCCCTGACCATCTGGCCGTTCCTACCCAGCCATCTGGTTGTTCCCACCCAGGGTGTTGCCCCCCAAGCATCGGTACAGAAGCAGAACAAGCAGGCCGGGTCCAGTTTTAATTTTCTCAGAAATAGCACAGGCCAGCTAAGTCTTGGTCTGTCTAGGTCTAATTTTAAGGTTTTGGGCTTCTCATGGTCTAGATCAATCCAATACTGAGAAGGAGGGTGGTATCACAGGCAGAATTGAGGAAACATGAAGCCGGTTAATTTAGAAGTAAGGATACTAAATGTGTTTTGAGACTGAATATGAGATGAAGAGGGGGGAGGAAATGAAGGATAACTGAGGAGGAAAAGAATATTCAGGGAAAGGAGAACATTCTGCTTCCAAGAACTCTGTCTTCTCTGTGACAGAGAGGTCTTCCCAAGTCTAAAAAGTAAAAGGCAGACCCAAAGCCTTTAGAATAGTGCTAGATTCATACTGTGTGGTTTACTCCTGACTCCCTTTTAGGTGTGTGATCTTTGACAGGTTACTCAACCTCTCTGTGCCTCTGTTCTCTCGTTCTTTTTTTTAAAAAGTTTTTTATTATCTTTAAAATATTTATTCATTTTTGAGAGACAGACTGTGAGTGGGGGAGGGGCATAGAGAGAGGGAGACATAGACTCTGAAGCAGGATCCCAACATGGGGCTTGAACTCACAGACTGCAAGATCATGACCTGAACTGAAGTTGAACACTTAACCAACTGAGCCACTCAGGCGCCCTCAGGTCTCTCATCCTTAAGAAAGCAATGGATAGCAGTGTCAATCTTAGGTGTTATGTATGTTTCAATTCAATAATTCATGTGAAGTCCTTGGCATGGTGTCTACAATTTAATAAGCATGTTAGCTTATTCTTACTGATATTTTAGTATTTCTCAAATGCTTCCTTTCTGTGCTTCAGGGAATTTTGACACCTTGTAATAAAAACAATGCAGATTGAATCAACAGAATTTGCCAGAGAAAAGACAGATTCTAAGATGACTCTAATGTTTGGAATCTTAGGTGATTAGGGAAACATAAGACCTCTAGAAAGAATGCTGTTTCCCAGATAGTTGCTTTTCTGGTTATTGGGTCCAAAAGGAAAAAACAAAGTATAAATATATGATATTTAGGGAATTTAATTATATGAAGCAAAATTTGCAAATATCTTTATTCATGTCCATTGGAAACTCATGCATTCATTCCTTCATTAACCAAATCTTTCTGAACCCCGTAAGAACAGCATATTTTTGGGGCACCTGGGTGGCTCAGTTGGTTAAGTATCTGGCTTTGACTCAGGTCATGATCTCACAGTTCGTGGGTTTGAGCCCCGCATCAGGCTCTGTGCTGACAACTAGGGCAGAGCCTGGAGCCTGCTTCAGTAGGAATCTGTATCTCTCTCTCTGACACTCCCCTGCTAGTGCTCTGTCTATCAAAAATAAATAAACATTAAAAAAAAAGAACAGCATATTTTTCAGACCATTGGTCCTATCCAGCCAGTATTCTGATGCTAACTACATCAATAGTTATCTCTTGTGGGTGAGTATCTCACCCCTAAGGACCTCCTCCAAATGTTTTCTGGAGTAACCAGAAATAGTTACAGCTATTCCCTAAAACAAGGAGGAGGGAGGAGGGGGCTGAGCAAGGAGTAGGTTGGCAAAACATCTTCACAAATGTTTTTTACTATGTACAAAGAATGCCATACGGCAGAGTTTTGAGATAATGGTTTAATTCTTTGTCCATTTCCCCAACACTGGACAAGTTACTTGCGACGGTTTAGGTATACTTTTCTGACTATAAGGTAAGGATAAGAATGCTTAGATAAAAATCAGAAATTACCTGAAGATGCTTGTTGAAGGGAACAATGCGAGCACAAAATACTGTTATTAACAGTTGGTGAAAGATTATTCCAGCAACACTCATGCTTCAGAAAATGCCATTAGAGGCCAGGAGGAGACAAGTGATTCTCAGCTCCCTTCAAAACACTCATCTCTTTCTTCCCTCACTCCTTCTGCACTTAATTGTCTGTATCACACAAACTAAAACTCTGTGTACAATTTTGGTCTCCAACTTGTCACCTTTAGTCACCTTGTCTCCTTAAATACATCTCACCATTCTTCACTGTGCCTCTAGTGAGGTAGTTGATGAATACCTCTTCACTGGAGAACTCATCCCCAACTCAGCAAGTGCAAATCTAAAGTAAGGTGTCTGTCAGTTTCTCAATCTGGTTTCTTGTCCTGCTAAGAGTTTTGAAGGTGGGTCCTGGAGCATTTTTAAAATTCTTTCCTCAGAATTCATGCTAGCCACCAAATAGAAGATGGTATTGGTAAGACTTAGAGGCATGCGCTGCCTGTCAGAGATTGATTCATTTGCTATGTGGTTACTAAGCAACTACTACGTCCCAGGCACTATGTGGGTGCATGAGAGACAGTATGAATGAAGCATACAAATCCCCATCCTCTTGGACTTTATGTTCTGGAAGGGAAGGGCAGGCAAAAACCAAAGTACAAAATACATGCAGTATTAGAAGGTGATAAGTGCTATGGAAAATGATAACGTAGGGGTGAAGATTAAAGAGGGGGAAGAGGAAGATGCAATTATAAGTCATGTGAGTGGGGAAGGCTTCACTGAGATGGTGATGTTTGAGCAAACACTTGAAGGAGGAGAAAATGAGCCATGTAAATATCTGGGAAAGAGCCATTCAGGCAGATGGAACAGCAAATGCAAAGGCCCTGCAAAGGGAATCTGGAGCAGAGTGAGTAAGAGGGAGAAGCAGGTCAGAAAGGAGGTCAGAAAGATAAGTGGGAGGACCAGACAACAGCTCGCATGGTGCTTCGCAGGCTGTTGTAAGGACGTTGACTTCTATGGGGAGTCTTTGGAGGTTTTCAGGCAGAAGACTGACATGATCTGACCTGCCTTTCAATGAATCACTGTGATGACACTAGATTCTCTATGGGGGCAGCGTTGGAAGGAGAAGCAAGAAGGTCTTTTAGATAGCTATTGTGATAATCCAGGTGAAATAAGGTAGTGGCTTAACCAGGGTGCTAGCAGTAGAAATGATAAGTGGACAATGTCTAGATAAATTTGATGGTCCAGCTGATGGCATTTGCTAACAATCTGAATATAGTTGTGAGGATGAAAATAGATATTAAATGACTTCAAAGTTAGTAGCCAAGCAATGGAATTGACTTTAAACTGAGATGGCAGAACTATAGCTGTTTGAGGGGAATATCAGGAGTTCTGTACGGGGCATGTTAACACTGAGATTTCCTTGAGACGTCCAAGTGAAGAGGTCCAAGAGGGAGCTGCATACCAGAGTCTCGGAAGGGGTCCCAGTTGGAAGTGTCCCCAGGAAATAGTAGAAATGCTGAGTATGAGCATATTTATTACCTGGACACTGGGAGGTTCTAACCAAGAATCTATCCACTCCTTATTAAACTCAGACTGTTGGAAAAAAAAAAAACAAGTTGGGGTGCCTGGGTGGCTCAGTTGGTTAAGTGTCCTCAGTTGGTTAAGGTCAGATCATGATCTCATGATAAATGAGTTCGAGCCCCATATTGGGGTCTGTGCTGACAGCTCAGAGCCTGGAGCCTCTTTCAGATTCCATGTCCTCCTCCCTCTCTCTGCTCCTACCTCATTCATGCTCTCTCTCTCTCAAAAATAAATAAAAACATAAAAAGTACTACTCCTTTATAAATAACCAAATTAAACCAATTAACTGTATTGTGAGCCTTTTGTGCCCAGAGGCTTTGTCTTACTTTTATAGCACAGAACCCAGCTTATCAAGTGTTTGCTAGTGTATAAATAGGCACTTATAATCAGTTAGAAATATCTTAGAAATAAATTCAAAAGAAATCTTTTAGCAACTAAGTAATATATAAAATGCTAAGTGCCTATTGTGGGCAGTGTGGGTGTTCATGGTGGATGATGAGGAAGAACAGGAAAGGAACCCCCAATGAATTTATTGGCTAGTGGGAAAGAAAACGCAAATCCTTAAAACCTCATGACACAGAAGCAAAGGATAATAGGATCCTAAGAGAAATAAGACTAAAATCCAGTGGGCGATCAGGAAAGGTGTCGAGAAAGAGGCAGCATTTTTTTTTACATCTTTTTCTCTGTGTGTTCCATTTTGACTAGTTCCTATTGCTGTCTTCACATTCACGATTCTTTCTTCACCAATATTTAATCTGATTTTAGTCCTAGAGTACTTTCCATCTAGCAATGTAATTTTCATTGCCAGAAGTTTGAATTGGTGTTTTTTTTAATATTTTTTATGTTTCTATTTAACATGTTCAATCTTACTTCTGGCTTCTTGAACATTAGGAATACAGTTAAAATGAATATTTCATTGTCTTTGCCTACTAATTCCTTCATTTGTATCATTTCTGGGTGAGTTTCACTTGATTGATTTTTTTTTCCTCATTATGGGTTGTGTTTTCCTGCATCTTTGCAGGTCTGGCAATTTGCTATTAGATACTATACATTGTGATTTTTACCTTGTTTGGGGTGCTTACATCTCAATTAGGCACTCTTTATATAAAGGGGTAGAAAACACACAGCCTTGGGTAACTTCCACATGTCTGACAGGTCAGTGAGGGTTATAGAGGTTAAGCATTTTGCTTGAGATCACACAGCAGTGAGTGAAAAAATTGAAATTCAGATCAGATGCAATTTGATTTGACTCTAAAGCCTGTGTTCTTTACACCACACCTTTTGGCCTTCGGTGTTTCCTCTCTTTTCATTTTGTTTATAGGGTTTTTCTCCTTGTGACGGAGGTTGAAAATTTTTCATTTCATGTAGTCAAATCTATAAAGCCTTTCATTTATGGGTTCTTCTTTTTCTTTTATGCTTAGGATGCTCTTCCCTATCTCAAAATTAAATCATCACCTCTATTTTCTCATAGTTACATATAATTTCATTTGAAAACTGTTCTAATACATTTGCATGTGTTTCAACTGTACAGAGATAAAAGGAACCTTTCTTTTCCCTTTAAGAAAAATTGGCCAGAATTAGTCAATAGATTGCTGGATTTGAAAATAGGCAATTCACTATGAAACAACTTCTTAAAGTAAGGGCAAGGATTTGAGATTAGTAACTTGATTTAAGATGCTTTCTTTCTTTTTAATTTTCGGATTTGGGGAAGAACTGTCTCAGATAGATTCAATGACATGTTGACTCTGTGTTTGCACCTGTGGAAAAAAGATGTGACCACAGGAGATACTGGGAGAACATGTTTCTGAGAGAGTGGCCCAAGCTTCTGGTTTTGGAGCTGGTAAGCCCATTTGGTGTGAGCAGGGCTCTTACTGCCAGAAACTCTCACCCAGCCTATCTACAGAAGGAAAACCAAAAGGTCTGGCCATTCCTGAGATGCAGCTGCTTGGACTGGCGACAGGACAAGACTGAGAACCTGGGCTTGTTGGTGCCTGAGGGGCGCCTGGTGGGAGAAGGGAAGGACTTTAGAAGGGGGTCATAATGACCAATGGCAACTTCTGTTTAGTGGGTTAGGGAGCTTATTCATTTGTGTCTGGCTATTTCTATAAATCCTACTTGGTTTTTACATTTTAAAGCTAGCTACTAGACTTTTGTCAAATACTTTTATAAAATAGTATGAATTAATGATTTTTCAAAAGGCAGAACCAGCTCATTTATGTTCAACTCATGAAATGATATCTTTATATAACACCAACACAAACATATAAAGTTGTCTTTATGAGGACTTCATTACTCCTCCCAGCCACTCCCTAGGGTAAATATTGTCATGAGTCCTATGTTGTCAAGGGTCTGGGGCACTTGCACTAAGTCCTGTGCAGCCAACAAGAAACAGCAGATACCTGCTACCAGTGTTTGAGCTGAGGTCAGAGCCTGAAGAAGGCCTTGAAGCACACCTGGGGGAGGAAATGCTCCTTCAGGGATTTGCACTGCACATTTTCAGATGTTCCCAGTGTTAATAAATGTCCTGAGGCCCTGATCCCAGCTGAAAGCAATTTTGCTGGAGCCATTGGGTGAGAATATTTGCTGGAGCCACTTCTTCCAGCTGGGATTGTCAGTGAGTCCTGAGCCCAACCCGAGCTGCCTCCATGACCGCATGCCAGAGGGCTGCCCAAGGCTTATGGGTGGACTCTAAACCAACACTCCTTAATTATTTGTTCAGCATTTTGTTAGAATCTGGGCCGTGACTAAGCCAGGGTAAGAAGGAAGGTGGCAGAAGGCTATGCTGTCTCCAGCAGTTCTGTAGACCCTACTCTGAAAAATAAATGCCTTAGGGAGAAGTAGTCCAACCACTGCTCCTTGGAGGGCAAACTGGCCTCCATCCCCATCCTAATCTACTTAGTAAACCAAGAGTTGTTGGTGAATGGCATGGTTCCCCATGGCATTGGATTTTCATTGATGTTTGAGACTCCTTTTCATGTCAGCACTGCAGTCTGTGCCTAGCTGACCCAGCCCTAATCAGCTGGGTGCAGAGCTCATGCAGGTGCCTCTACTCAAGAGAGCATTAAAGGTTTAGGTTATTAGCCTGGATACCAGGGGAATATCAATTGTTTCTGGTCTTGTAGTGATGTTGATATGGGCAGGAAGGGGACAGCCATGTCTCAGGGATTATGTCTAGGATGATCCTGGCAGGTCCACACTCCTCTTTCTAGGCATTAGCGGCATAGCTTCCAAAATAAAATTATCTTAATCAGGCACAAAGAGAGATAACCACATGCTAGATGTTGACTTCTCATAAACAGTGTTTCTGCTGTTTGGAAAGGAATAATATACTTGGTTGGGGAGTAACCAATTATGAAGTATTTATTGAGTACTTTGTGCCTAATGCCATTCTAATGCTGGGAAAGAGAACCAATGAGTGAACAGAGCATACAGAAAAAGGATGAAACAGTCCCTACCAATAAGAGCCATCTGGTTGAGAAGCCAGAGCAACACATGAAAAATGCTTCTGGGATCAAATTGGGGACAGTCAGTGGGAACAGAGGTCTTTAAGGGGAAACCTTCAGGATTCCAATCAGCCCCCAGGCCCTTGGTGTGGGATGACCAGGGCTTGCTCATCTGAGCTGACAGATGCCTGGACCTTTGGCTGATCCTCCTGTGGGCCTGCAGGAACAAGATCATACCCAAGAATTTCACTCCCATAAAAAGCAAACTCCATTTCTCATTGGAAATTGCAGATTGTCATCACTATGTCTTTGTCCCAATGTTAATTCTTGTCTTACACAGGGATGAGTCCAGGGAGGCTGACCCCAGCTTCAGTCCCCATGAGGGATTCCTCCAAAACCTGTGGTCTACCCTTCCAACAGCTGGACCACTACATTCACAGCCCTATCTCTACAGTCAATGGCAGGCTGATTATCAGCTCCCTGGGGCTGTTTCTAAAGGATCATTTGGATGCACATAATAACAGCAATTTGCATAATTACAGAGAGTCATAAAGAGAATTCAATTGTCTAAGAAAAATGGAATTTAAGTTACAGAATAGGTCAGATCTGAAAGGTAACTTGGAATTTGAACAGTGTTCTAGCTAGCAAACCAGAGCCTATACTGGGGGAGCCTCAGAGAAGCCACGGCAGTAAACATTGTTTAAGCAGTGCTCAAACCAGAGCAAGCTGGTGTGGATGAGCAGGTTTGCTTTTTTACTTTTTCATGAATCAGTCCTGAGAGTAAAAGGTGAGAGGAAGGTAGGTCAAGAGGGTAGCCAGACAACCATCACACGGTTTTGTGTTCAGATGAACAGTGGGGCTGGCTGCATTTAATAATACTTGTGCTGATGAGAGGCACTTTTGATTAAACCTTTCACTTTTGCACAAAAAAGATTTCTTCAGATTGATGCATTTTCAACCAGTGAAAATCTAATGCCCTATTTGTATTAAGACTAAACTAAAGCAAAAATTTGCATTTTGAGTGGAATTGAGACAGTTCCTTTTGCAAAGTCTCAGCAGTATGAAAAGGTAGATGTGGGAGAAAATAGCACTCAGCTCTGGAAGGCAGCTGAGTGAGCCTGGGCCGGCTACCCCACTTGCTGTCTACGGTCCTCAGCTTTCTCTTCCCTCCCTTCCCCCCAACCCTAGGTCTCTGGGTGTCCCTTCCCACCACCTCTCCCCCATCCACTGGTTGGAGCAGTGTTTGAAATCATGGCTAGTCCAAATCTCTCATTTTACAGGTAAATAAGGGCAACCTCACCCCAGTTCACCCAGAGTAGCTCCATTTTTGTTTGTTTTATGTTTTGGGGTTTGGCAATTTATGTGGAAAAAAGAAAAATCTTATGACTAAGGAACACTTTGAAAATCACTGGACTAGACATCTCTTCTAGTTCATTCTATATTCACTTGTCTAGCAGCAACAGGGGTCTGTTTGAGTTATTCCAAGTGATGGGAGTAATTGTGAAGGCATGATATTTGGGTTTCAGGGAAAGCTGGCCCATTGGATGCATCTTTTGAGTTCATGTCATGTTTGTATGCTCTCACCTCTCCCTCTAAATTACTAAAAACCTAACAAAGTAAAAACCTTTTAAAGAGATATCTTTAAAAACTGTATATACTATGGAGTGAAAATCTCTTATTGCCCTGATCTCAGTCACCAGGAGAATAAAGAATCTCATGATGCTCCCAACTTCTTTTGTCCTTATCCTGACATGTCTAAGATATCCTTTTTTTTAATGGTTATTTATTTATTATTTATTTATTTAGAGAGAAAAGAGAGAGAGAGGAGAGAGAGAGAGAGGGAGAGAGAGAGAGAGGGAGAGAGAGAGAGAGAGAGAGAGAGAGAGAGATGGAGTGGTGGAGAGAGCACATGAGCAGGGAAGAGGCAGAGAGAGAAGGGGGACCGAGGATCCGAAGCAGGCTCCGCACTGACAGCAGTAAGCCTGATGTAGGGCTTGAACTCTCACAAACTGTGAAATCATGACCTGAGCCAAAGTTGAACACTTAACTGGTGGAGCAACCCAGTTGCCCCTAAATATCCTTTTTAAAACAGAAAGTTGTATTGTCTGTTGTGGCTGCGAATGCACCTTGCTTAGCAGTATGCTAAGGCCATCTATTCAGATGAGTGCATATCATTTTATCTCATTCTTTGTCATCTGTTTAACAACTGCTTTACTGATGAACATATAGGTTGTTGCGGTGCTTTTGCCATCATAATGTGGCCATGAACATTCTTGTCCAGGATACCCTTATGTTAAAAGGAAAACTGCAGGCCCCAAAATGGTATCACTTAGGACAAGTCAGCAAACCAAGACTGAACACTTAACCTAGCAGCAGTTTCAACCCACCACCCCTCTCCAAGGAATGTAACCTTTAGCCAGTCACCAAGGAGTTTCTTGGCCAACACTAGGAAATTTACTGATAGACCCCTTCTGCTCCCCTTAGGAAGGCAACCTTGTTTACACAATGCATTCCGTGCTAGTAAATTCCTTTCTTCTTTTTTTAATGCCCTGTCTCTGCCTTTAAGAGCTTTCACTTGTTTGTTTGTTTGTTTTTGTTTTTTGTCTGCTTGCTAGATAGGATGATCCTGGGATTCATGAATCATTTAATAAAGCCAATTAGATCTTTAAATTTACTCAGTTGAATTTTGTTTTTTAACGGATTTTTGTGGCAGCAGCGAGATCTAAAGCTGACTTCTGATGGCATTTTGGGGACAATGAGAAACATAGTTGTGGTGCCTCATGAGCCCTTTGAGTTTGCTGTCTTTCTCACTGTTTCCTGGGGCCGCTGGTGAGTCCCTCCTGGCTTGAGCTCTGCTCTTTTTGCATTTGAGCTACAGATTAATTGGCTTCCTAGTCGGGGGTTAACCGGTCAGTGTAGACTGACAGGAGGCTCTAACAGAGCACCAGACCTTAGCCCTTGGTTCAGTCCACAGTCCCACGGTGGAGTCCCTTTCCAGTTCTGGTTTAGTCCACACTGGGAATTGCTGGGGTGTACATGGTCTTCTCATGGCCAGTCCTCGGTTACTGCTGCTGCATTCAGATGCTCGTTTTTGTTTTGTCTTGTTTTGTGTAAGTAAAGACTTAGCTAATGGGATCCTTAAATTCTAAAGAGTTAAGTGTTCCACCTTCTAACATACTTGCTTACTTTTACATCTTAGAATTTGGTCCTGGAAGGCATAGAAATATGCAGGCTTATTTTATGTGCTAAAGAACTTGGCTTGGTGGCAGGCCCCAAAATGTGAGTTATACCCCATTTGTTACTAGATATGGCCAGACAGAAATGTAGGTTAACTCCATTTGCTAGGGTCCTACCAAACTGCTGCCAGTTCTCAGAGGGATTGCAGCCTAGAAATACAATGGCCATGGTAGAGAATGTTCCAATTAGATAAGATCATGTAAGAGGTACACTTGAAAGTGAGGCCTGCCAAATTAAACAGAGTGGGATACCTGTTTTGTCAAGCGGAAGTCTTAGTTATTGATGGAAACTCTGACTCTTCCCCTTTCCTCTGAGTACTCATTCTACTAACCCTGTATCTGAATTGTTTTTCCACTGTGAAAAGACTATACAGCTGTAAACAAAAGCCTGCCAAATTAATGGCCTTAGAGACACCCCCATATCTACCTTCAAAGGAGGACCCCCAATGAACCCCTCCCCAAGATGACAAAACTGAGGAGTTTTCTTGCAAACTGCTCCTTATTCCTTTAAATAGCCAAGGGTGGGCACCTGGGTGGCTTAGTCCATTAAGTGTCTGACTTGATTTCGGCTCACATCATGATCCCAGAGTTGTGAGATCGAGCCCTGCGTCAGGCTCCACACTGAGCATAGAGCCTGCTTAAGACCCACCCCCCTCTCTCTCTGCCCCTCTCACCCACTTGAGTGCTCTCTCTCTAAAAGCAAACAAACAAAACAAACAAAAACAGCCAACAGCCAAAGGGATACTCTGAGGTAGATACCAGAGCCGGCAGAGGGAACCTGAGAAACACTGGCATTAAGTCAGTGAGAGGTGAAAATTCTTACCAGAAACAGTTCTTCTGAATCTCTGTCTGTAGCACCCCGACAAAAGAGGAAAATAAAATATCATGTTGTGCCTTCCTTTCCAAATCCCAAACCATTGTTTGTTGACTCTTTCTTTCCCAAGGATACTAATTGCTTCCTGGCTTGTCTTGTTTTGCATCAACGGGTTTTGCTTTCTGCCTGACTGGGACCAGCGTATTGCTGGTTCTTTCTCTGGGCTGTGTTTGAGAGGCTCTGAATTTGGGGAGGGCAATACTCTTTGCACCCTCCAGTCTTATACTTCATTTAAACATAACCACCCCCACCTCCAAAAAAAGAAGAGGAAAAAAAAGTAAAGAAAATAATAAGGGAAAAACCCAAGACACACTTCCTATGGGGAAAAAAAAAAAA
>NC_043708.1:90115277-90116917 GCF_006229205.1 Suricata suricatta
AGGAGATATGTAAAAAGTATATATATATATATATATATATATATATATATATATATATATATATATATAAAAGAAATAAAATTACATTTGTGTTGAGGATAAGAAAAAGTAATTTTGTCCTGAGACTGGTTGTTTAGAAAAAAAAAATGGCTTTGAGACAAAGTTTAAAGAAAAAAAATTGTAAACGGTTTGCAAAGGGAAATCTTTAAAAGGAATTTTGTATGTACTCAGGATAGACTAAAGCTGAGATAAATGGAATTTTAGAGGTACATTGGTATGGGGTTAAGATTCTGCTTTTCTCTCTGTTCAAAAAGACAAAGTTTTGTTGGATTGTTGATCTGCTCTTAATCAGACAATGTAAACAAAGGTTTTGTCTTTTCTCTGCCAAGAAAACCAGAACCTTAGGTTTCATCTTTATCAGGTCTTTGATTGATTGCTTAGTTAAAACTTCTCAATGTTAAAGGAGCTAGGTTTTGCTAACAACTATAAAATGCTATGCATTTGCCTTTGGGATCTTTTATTGCTACTTTGGTTAAATAGAGTTTTAAGATTTGTAATAATCTATAATTCTATTTAGGATGTGCTTTATAATTTCCTAAGGTTTTAGCAAACTTCCCAGGATTTAAATGGTAAAAGGAGTTTGACCAATTAGGCCCTTTTAATTGAAATGCTAAGTAACTTCAAAAAGCACTGTTGTACAATAGTAAACCTTATTATATTGCATGGGTAAATGCTGCAACTGCTCAAATATATATGCAATTCCTACACTTGATCTTAGCCAAAAGGCCAAGAAGCGATTTTATATGCAATTGCTAAAGTCTTAATGTTTTGGTATAAGGCCATTACTTAATACCCTGATTACTGAAAGTGTTAAGTGTTGCTGAATTTGTCAATTACATCATAATGAACTCTTGTCAGATCTTTAACAATGTTCATTTCTGAGATTTTGTCTTTTATAATTGTTCTTATTCTCTTAAAAAATGTGTTTCTTCTTGAGAGAGATTTATAAAAAGGACTTTTGGGACAAATACAAGTATTTGACATCTTTAAGGTTAATACCAAAATGGGTAGAAATTTTCAGAACTAAAAGCTGCATTCAAACTGAACAAGAATTTGGAACATGGGACTAAATGAACTGGGAAAAAAATTATAGTTTTATGACTCTTGTTGGAAACGTTGTTTCTTTAATGTTTGCTTACCCAGATTACGAAACTTTCTCTTGGGACATCTATGATATACAGAAATATCATAAAAGTATTTGTAAACTAAAGCATGTATCTTTTATCTCTATTTAAACTGTCTGAAATTCAAAAACTCCCAATGAGTATTCTTTCTTTCATGGCAATTATCATTGGTTGCATAAGTTCAATAAGAATGTGTTCATTTTGTAGCAGGACACCATTGGAAATACTGGTTATTTTACCAAGGCTTTGACTGGAATATCATATTTAAGAGTCATGCATACTGAATATTTCCTGTTAGACCTATGAGGGCAAACATATGGTTTCTGTCCTTCTCTGCCTGGCTTACTTCGCTCAGGAAATATTCAGAATGATCTAGCTTCAAGAAAAGCAAGCAGTCAGTAGTGCTTAAGAAAAATTGATTCACTATCTAATGGATAGTTGATACCTGTCACAACA
>NC_043708.1:90117017-90168924 GCF_006229205.1 Suricata suricatta
TTTTTACATATCTCCTATTTTCCTGCATATAAGGTTATTTTTCTTATTTTTAACAGTCTTAAGTACACATAGAATTTTAACTCTTAGGAAACCTCAGTGTCCCATTGAGGACTTAGTAACCAGCTGAAAAGTGTTTACACCAGAATTTTTCCTAGATGGCAATTTTATGAACCAATTAAGTACAAAGCATGTTTTTAACAGTTTTAAATATCCTTAGTTTTTTTTTTTACAACTCAACAGCATAAACCTACGTCTAGTAATTAATGCTTTAGCTCCTTATTAGATAGCCAATGAACTCAATCTCAATTATACAAGCAAAACTTTAACGTTATAGGTTACCAAGGACCTTTAAAACTATCTTCACAATTACCCAAGAAAACTATGAGACAGACGAAATTAACCATCACTTTAAGTCATTTTTATTAACAAATTGGGGCAGAGATAACAGGAACTTATTTGACCTTTAGCAAATCCAGGTAGAATACAAGTTTGTTTCTGTTTTTATCTCAAATCAACAGACTTAGATTAATTTAAACACTGAATAATTTTTACCTGAGTCCACGCAAGACCCTTTGTTTCCCATAGTTAATTTTGACCTGGAAATTTGGCATGAAAATCTGACTTCAGGGGTCTTTCATTCCTCAACACCTAGGGCAGGGGGAGTTGCTGAGGCTGCCTCAGGTCTTGAGTCAGTTATGCAGGTTAGCCCTTCCCCACTTAGGTGGTGCAGAAAAGGAGAGGGGATAGGGGGGACAAAAGAAGAGAGGCACCATCTGGAGGCAGAGAATTTACAGTTTAAAAATTTGTCAGCTCAGACAGGAGCAGACTTCAGGTTTCTTTTGTTTTATTTTAACCAGTAAAATTAGGCAGTCTATGTCAGTCCAGAGAAGACAGGAAAATCTCCCTGAAACAAAGTCAGTTTCAGCAGCTGTGTGGGAAATATTTCCTTAAAGTTTCTGTCCTGAGGTAGACTAACTATAGTTGGCTCCCATTATAGCCATTACCCTGGGAAATGAATGAGGGAGAAGCCCTCACATCTACTAGGCAGAACAGAGAGAGAGTTAGCATCCCTTTAGTCTGATTTTATCTCAGCCAGACCAATAAGGTATCTTTCTCTACACAGTCCCAACCCCATAATGTCCCCGTGAGGCAGTATCACAAAGACAGACAAAGAGGTAGGGGTGCCCTCTCTAATGAGGAGACCAGTCAGATGCTCATCTGGCCGTGTCCCGAAGGAACTTAGGTGATGCTTAGCCGTAGTGGTCTCAGCTTTGTGACTTATGATCGGAAACTATTCTGATGCTACCATAGACTGTATGCCCTTCACCACGGAATCGCAGACGGGCCCACTCAGACTCTGTAGGCTTTCTGGGACCTTAAGGGGGCCCACCCGTGGAGCCACAGAATCGAACTCGGCAGGCAAGCCAGACCGAGTCGCACATTCACACTCACATACACACCAGAAGTTATTACATTCCCTCCCATAGAATGACAATGACAACCAGACAAAAACAGGTACAGAAGTGGCTACAAAACAAGTGTTTATAGGTTTACTAAAGGGCCTGACTAATGTCTCAGTGTGGCCCTGGGGTGGGAAGTCATGTGTCCAGCCTTCCACTAAATACCCCAGACAAAAGCATATGTGCATTCAAAATTTAGATGATAAACTAGCTTACCTACCGAGGTTTAGACAGGTGACTCTCACAGATTATTGGCACCCTTTCCAGGGTGGCAGGAAAGACAAGAATGTCTCCCTAGCCCCCAATATCTAGATATCCGTGGAAGTGCACTTTGATCTTTGCCCCCAAGGGTGGGAGGAGGAGGAGGCAAAGAGGCATATCACACTCAAGTAGGTGAAGAAACAGAAAGGTGGAGGGGAAGGCAGAAGAGATAAGGTTAAGATTACAGGAGCCCTCTGGGGGCTAGTCCAGGCAGTGTGTGCACAGTCATATGGCTTTAGATTAAAGCCATAGTTCTTTCCTCTTTACCTGAAACCAGAGAAGTTATGTAACATGCATTCAAGGGGGAACCAAGACTCAGACGAAGACTGACCCATGACGAAGGGTAAACAGTGGGTCACACCAAAGATTAACATAAAACATTCAACATGATGCACAGAACAGAACAAATGGTTGAGGTGATCACTGCCCAACCCAGGCAGCCCAAAAGTCCAGATGGTCTGGAGACCCAGATGGTCCGAAGACCTAGATGACTTAAGGACCCAGATGGTGAGTGGGGATGTCTCCTCCAAACACCAGCACTAGGGGGAAGTAAGCCACATCCAGCCTTCCCTCCCAAGCTACAGAACAGATCTGGCCAGCAGAACAGAAAACAGAAAAGTGGCACCACTTCATATACCTTACTTAAGCTGAGTCTGAGGACAGTGGTCTTGGAAATCTCGGTGGAACCTCCAAATGTAACAGCGTGATAATGAAAGACCACCAAATGCCTAGGCAAGATTTTATTTACGGCCAGCCCAAACCTAATCTCCCTGGTGTTAAGGAGCAGAGAATGGCCCCAAACAAAGGTAGTAGTGAGCTTCTATGGACTTTAGCAGAGCATAAAGCATCATCATTTAGTTAACCAATTATAGTTTACAGCATATCAAGACACCCAGTCCCATTTTTACAAACAGACAGTAGTTTTGGCGGGGCCCTATCAGTTTTAAAGTTCTTTGTCTTAAGAGGGTCTTGAAATGACCAATTATAGTTAGGCACTCCAGGTTCTGTGAGACAGTAGTTACATGACTTCCCACATGTATGCTTTGCCTGGTTAGCTTCAAACGGGGGTGGGAGTGCAATTTATGACCTAAGTTGTCTGTTTAGAAAGCAGGCGAATTTACAGGTGAGGTTAGCACCTTCTGATAACTCCAACAGAGAGCCACATAGCGGTCACCACATAGTTAGAACAGTGAACGGAGAGAGATATTTGCAAAGCAATTTGCAGAGGCCAAAATGGCAAGTTAATGGTTTTCAGTTATTTACTCAGTTTTGCTAACCTACAACAGTAATCTGTTAATCTGTTCTCTATCTCTACACATACTTAATCTCATCCCAGAAAATGGATTTAAAGTCCAGTGGTCTTTGAAATTTTCAGGAAGCAAGACTTTTTTTATGCTTATTCTTATTTTTGAGTGAGAGAACTCTCTCTCCTCCTTCCCCCCATGTGAGCAGGGAAGGGGCAGAGAGAAGGAAACAGAAGATCCCGGGCAGGTTCTATGCTGACAAACCTGTTTCAGGGCTGGAACTCATGAACCATGGGGTCATGACCTGAGCTGAAGTCAGATGCTCAACTGACTGAGCTACCCAGGTACCCCAAGAATTAAGCTTTAAGATAGAAAAATTTTTAGGAGGTCCTCAGCCTAGCTTCCAAAGGCAGGAGCCACTTTGATATTCTGCAGCTATCCATTTTATTCCAAGAGCAACAGCTATAGAAAGAATGCAACCCCACTTTCCTTCTAGCCATAGGTTAGGTGTCAACCTGAAGGGCTGGAAAGGATAAGATTGGGGTTACTTAACACACCAGTGAGAGCCATAGGACACCCAGATAGAGAAAGGGTCTCTCCTCCTGACTGGGCTAGTAGGTTGATATCATGCCCCTAATTAAAGGTTTGACTTTACCTTGTGGATAGCAAAACCCCTGGGATGTTATTTAATCAACGGTATAGCAGTGCCTGGGTGACTCAGTCAGTTAAGCATCGGACATCAGCTCAGGTCATAGTCTCACAATTTGTGAATTTGAGCCCCAAATTGGTCTCACTGCTGTCAACACAGAGCCCACTTCAGATCCTCCTCCCCTCCCCCACTTCCTCCCCTCCCCAACCTCTTTCTCAAAAATAAATACACATTTTTTAAAAAGCAACAGTATGACATTTTTAGAAATCTGCTCAGGAAAACCACATCCCATACAGAATTGAAAGCTACACATTTGCCTAAAATCCATAATGGTCAACTTTGGTCATATTTCAGATCATGGGAAGAGCTTGCTTCAGCTCAATGCCATTTTAATTCCATGCATTAGCTTTAATTAGCTGTAGGGTCTTCGGCAGGTCAGCTCTCTGGGGAAGATAATCCTTCTCTGTAACAAGTAGACAATAAGACCTAACCTTTGACATCGCTGGAGGACAGACCTGATACAGTGTTACTGATTACAGGGACTAACATTTAGAACTATGGTTCTCAACAAAGAGTGACTCTTGCCCCCACTCCTTTTGCCCTTCTAGACATTGAGCAACATCTGAAGACATTTTTGGTTGTCACAACCTAGGCTTGGGGGAAAAAGGTTTATTTAATTAAAAAATTTTTTTAAACATTTATTCATTTTTGAGAGATAGAGACAGAGGCACAAGCAAGTGTGAGGCAGAGAGAGAGGGAGCCACAGAACATAAAGCAGGTTCCAGGCTCTGAGCTGTCAGCACAGAGCCCGAGGTGGGGCTCAGACTCATGAACTGCGAAGTCATGGCCTGAGCCAAGTTGGATGCTTAACCAACTGAGCCACCCAGGTGCCCCATACAAGGCCTTTTAAAGATACAAATGGTTAAAATACAAGTGGCTAAGTGTGCCCCAACTCTAGCAGAGCCTTTTTAATTCCAGGGGCAAATATGAACCTTAAAAATCTCCTCCATAAATATTAATAACTATAAGACCTTTACATCTGTTTATGTGTGTCCATATATATGTTGTAAATGTGAGATATTTTTCTATCTTCGGATGGTATTGCTAAAATTAATTTGTAAAAGAGTTCTATTTAGTTATCTCAGAAAAAAACTAACCCAAACGTTTTTTCCTTTTTCTTTTTTTAATGTTTATTGATTTATTTTGAGAGAGAGAAACCATGAGTGGTAGAGGGGCAATGAAAGAGGGAGAGAGAGAGAATCTCAAGCAGGCTGTGCACTAAACGCCCAGAAATCAAGAGTCGATGCTTAACTGACTGAACCACCCAGGCTCCCCCCAAATGTTTTGTGAGTTCACATGATCTGGGAAAATATTCTCTATAAAAGCTAGCTTAAGGTTGATGGCTTAATTAAAACAGATATGTCTGTTATCAACATTAAATATAAATACAAAAGTTTTACTCTATCTGAATTCAGTGGCCAAGTTAAGTTCATATTATCTCTTGCAGGATCTGTCAACAAAAAATATAATAGCTTGGGAGAGTGACTTTGTCTGATGTCTCCTAAAGTTTTCATAGGTAATCTAAATGTAATTATTGGGAGTAAATCATTTAGATGTAAGTTAAATAAGAATTTATACATATATTAAAATTTTTAATATTAAAATTTTTTTCAATATTTATTTCTTTTTGAGAGAGAGAGAGAGAGAAAACAGGGGAGGGTTAGAGATAGAAGAAGACACAGAATCCAAAGCAGCCTCTAGGCTCTGAGATGTTAGCACAGAGCCTGATGCGGGGCTTGAACCCACGAACCATGATATCATGACCTGAACTGAAGTCAGATGCTTAACTGACAGAGCCACCCAGGCACCCCTATAGATACATATTTTTTTTACAACAATTACATTTTATGGTATGAGTACTTAAAAATAGTTTTCCGAAATCTTTTTGGTAACCTGAAAACTTAAAGTTTGGCTAAGTTAGATTCATTGAATACCTAGATCATTTCCAAATAAGATAAAACAATGAAACATTAAATACTGAACATAGGTTTATCTACTTTTGTTTAATTACAAACAAATTTTTGTTTAAAGATAAATTTGGGTATGTTAGTAAACATGTTTGGTGCTTTATTGAAAAATTGTACCATAAAGAAGTGCAAGTTTTTAAAAATTATCAAATGTATCCATAAATTTTCCAATCTAAAAAATAGTTCATAATTACTACTTACTTTTCACTAAAACTTAAGTTTTCTAAGACTTATTAATTCTTTTTTAAAAATTGTTTTAATGTTTTTTTTTTTTTTTTGAGAGAGAGAGAGAGACAGCGTGAGCAGGGGAGGGTCAGAGAGAGAGGGAGACACATAATCTGAAGACAGGCTCCAAGCTCTTAGCTGTTGGCAGAGAGCCCGACACGGGGCTGGAACGCACGAATGCAAGATCATGAGCTGAGCCGAAACCAAGCGAGCCACCCAGGTGCCCCTAAGAGTTATGAATTCTAATGAATGTAATTAAGACTACTGGAAATAATAAGTGAAACAACTCTTTATGCAAAGAAAGGAAGATGTATGTTTTCGGAAAGAAATAATATGAGAAATGGAATACATTGTTAAGGGAATGGAAAGTAATTTCCTAAAGCAATGCTGATTATTGAAAGAGAAAAAAACTTAAGACAAAAATCTAAATGTAAAAAAATAAGGTTATAGAGAGTTTGTGGGGGAAAAAAAATCTTTAGAAAGAAATGTTACTGTATGAACAGGGTGGCTTCCATGCAAAGGCACCAGCCACAGGCTATAAAGATCATAGTACATGTGGATAAAGTCTATTCGGCTTCTGCAAAAATGACCCCTCATTCCCAGACTTTTGCCATCTTGATATCCTTGTAATATGGCAACAGTCTGCTCCTAAATTAGAGAAATTAAGATGGGTAAACTTTGATGGCTCTAAATGAAATGGACAGTTAGGGCTATGGGAAACCCCAGATGGCTTGGTTCTTCTCAGCTCCTTTTTTTTTTTTATTTCATTCCTTCCTCCCACCAAGTATATTTAAGATGACTCACATTATGAATAGACATTGATAGGGAGACTTCTATAAAATTGCACAGTCCACCAGCCCTCTCTGACTTACCAGGTTCATGATCCTGAAAAAACTGTTTTTATTCCCTGAGACCTCCGACTTCCCTCTGAGCTGGGCTTCGTTCAATTACCCTTACTATAGGTTATAATGTGTTCTTGTGACTACATGTGTGTTTTCCAGAGGAGCTAAAGCTTTCCCCTGCTGCAAGGTTGATGCCCTCACTGTAGCAAAGAAACTGTTAAAAAGTGTATTTCCCACTTGGGTTATACCTTCTGTGATCTCCAGTGACTGAGGCACCCACTTTGCTGGACAAATCATATGAGTTTTAACAAAAACTTTACAGACTTCTTAAAATTTGACCAGTAACAAACCTTCGGCTTATCCCTTGTCATCTGGTGCTAGTATAACCAGCTCCTGTAAGTCTAATGTCTATACTCAAGCCTGTCATCAACAAGCTAAAGAAGCCTTCCCAGGGGCTCCTGGGCAGCTTAGTTGGTTAAGTGTCTGACTCTTGGTTTTGGCTCAGGTCATAATCTCACGGTTCAGTTTTGGGGATTGAGCCAAGCTCTCAATGTAGAGCCTGCTTAGGATTCTCTCTCTCCCTCTCTCTGTCCCTTCCCTACTTGTGCTCTCTTCCTCACTCTCAATATAAATAAATAAACTTAAAAAAAAATTCCTCTGAGATCCAATTCAGAGAATCCAAATTGGTCACAAGTTAAAGCCTAGTGATAGGGTGTTCTAAAAACATCATCAGAAAAAGACAGCCCTCAAGCCCCACTGGAAAAGGGATCTCACCAAGTGCTCCTGACCACTGACACTGCTGCAAAACTAGAAGGTATTGAGCCTTGGGTACACATCACACAGCTAAAGAAGGCTCTATTGTACAGAATCTGGAGACTTTTAAATCAAATTGACAAGGAAAAGAAGTAGCTGAAATCAAAGTAGACTGCTTTCATCCAAGAGGACAGATCAAGGCTTCCTACTTTAACTAAACATGAAACCCTTTCTTCTTATTTTCCCTTCCTTTATTCTGGCATTAGCCTGGAAAGGTAATGGCCTCATCTTCATCTAATGTTGTTAAGGGGGGCAACCTCTAGAATTTAGAATAGGCTAGGAGATCCTCTAAATGCCCTACTCCCCTGGTTAGGGATAAATGTAAAGGCTAACTTCTGAATTCTAGAAATTATTACAGAATCTGCTGCGACAGCAATATGCCACAGCAAAGATCCTCAGATTCTCTGGCCAAAGTTGTTCTTGATAATAGGATAACCCTTGGCTATCTTTTAGCCGAGCAGTCTGTGCTGTGGCCAATACCACCTACTGTATGTTTGATGCAAGAGGGAAGGGAGATGCAGGAGATAAGCTGACTAAAGTAAAGCCATTTTGGCTTTAGGCTGACGTTAACTTAAAAGACAGCACGTCATTAAAAAAAAAGTCACAAGATCTAACTCATGGAAGATCACAAGACCTTACTCCCTCCAGCAGTAAAAGCCACAAAGTCTGACCATTCTTAAAATTGCTCCCTGTAGGTAATTTCACAACCATAGAACAATGGAAAAATTAACTTCCCCTTGTAAATGATAAGCCCAAAGTTAAAGAGTAAAGCCCTTCCCTATACAGTTAGCTAATTTCAAAAACTTATAAAGCCCTTCATTACAGGAAAAGGAGGATCCTCTTCCCCCCTCTTGGAGGAGAGACTGCTACTGTGTGAAGCAGTTCCTTTCTTATTTCTCTACTTAATAATATTTTTCTCTTCTTCCAAATGGCTTGTTGTTGAATTCTCTCTTCAACAAAACCAAGAACACTCATAATTAGGGACCCGAGGCCCTCCCTTTTGGGGCCTCAACCCATCCTGCAACAACTTGGCTTACTAGGGTGCTCCTTCAGTGGGGTCTTTTTTTGTCTTATTTGATTCTGATTGGTTTGGGTATTGGGGACCATGGCTTCAAAATGCACTCCAAAAATTAGGAATTACCCTGCTTCTAGTAATGATAATAATCACCCTGGTATTCTCTCAAAAGCTCTAAATATATGTTCACAGCCACTAGCCATTGTGTAAATAGTCTCTTTAAGACTAAATTGTCAGAAAAAGGAGCAAAAAGTTTGACCAACTTAAAGAATTTAAGGTTTAAGCCATCAGCTGTGAATATGACAGAGAGAGAGCAAAAATATCATGACCTATGGGTACCATAGAAAGGAACAACAGAAACTGCAAGCATTTCAGAGCAATAACTGAGAGTGATGCTAATGCCTTAAACTTTGATCATGTCTCTCAGTTGAGCTGAGAGTCTAAGCAAAGGGAGTATTTGTTAAAAAGAAAACTGCAGACTCCAAAATGGTATCTCTTAGGCCAAGTCAGCAAACCAAGGTTAATACCTAACCTAACAGCAGTTTCACCTCCCACCTTGGAATCCTACCCCCCAGTCCAAGAATGTAACCTTTAGCCAGTCAATATGGAATTCTCTGATCAGTACCAGGAAATTTACTGATAGACACCTTCTGCCTCCCTTAGGAGGGCAACTTTGCCTACACAATGCATTCCATGCTAGTAAATTCCTCTCTTCTTTTTTCTAATGCCCTTCCTCTGCCTTTAAAAAACCCCCCCTTTTTTTTGTTTAGCAAAACTTCCCTTTACTTGCTTGATGAGATGCTGCCCAATTCATGCATTTTTTAATAAAGCCAATCAGATCTTCACATTTACTTGGTAGAGTTTTGGTTTTTTTTAACACTTGTATATTCATCCTACAAGTGAGATTCCCAATTCACAGAATTTTCTTTCTAATGGATACTGCCAAATTATGTCCCATCTCTCTTTAGTTGAATTTAAAGCCAGCTTATGCTCTCTGATGCCAAATTAGTAGGAAATTCATTTGTTTTCTTCTGGGGCCTCTTGGCCTATAGATATCTCAAGATCCCATGAGTTCTTTTAATCCAGCAACGCCAGTTCTATGTCCAGAGAGAAAACTGGAAGGTCTAGTCAGGCCAGTAGTGGAATCCATTTTGACTGTCTTTTCTCTCATCAGTACCACATGTTGTCACCGCTAAAAATAAGTCCCCATACAATGTGATATGTCTCTGTCCATTACTCTATTGATCCTCTCACTGGGGAGATGACCCTGACAAGCCATGGTGTTTTTTCTAGGAAGATGATTCCACCTTGGTGACCGGTTGACCAAGGGTTCACTAACCCTGAGCCCTCAGAAGTAACATTCTTTATATTATACTCAGGGTGACAGCCATTTTTTCCCATACAACATGTCCCCTAAATGGTGTCAGTGGGTTGGGAGGGACTTCCTACCACAGCTATGGAGCTATTTCTGCACCTTATCCACTCTCTTCCTAACACCATCAGATTCTCACCTCATAAACCCAGGTTAACAATCTATGGTCACCTTCTGTCAAGGTAAGACCCCCCCTTGGAGACCACTGACATACTTTCTTATTTGAATTGTATCTCTCCAGTGGAGAAGTTTTAGGTTTGGGAGCAGACACTGTTTTGTGGATAGGGGATAGAGATAAAACAGCAAATTCTCTCAAAATGCTTCCAATCAGGAGCAAGCAATAAAAAAATGCAGACATAAGTAGATAATATTAGGTAACAATGAGCATTACAGAGACAAAGAGCCAGGTGAGGTGATGGAGAGTGGCCACTGGGGCTATTTTCAGTTTGGGAGTCAGAGAAAGTGTTCTTGATGGGGTGACATTTGAACTGAGGTTTCAGTGAAGATGTGAACACGGCCTTCAGGCACAACCAAGACCAGTGATGATGGTCAATGTGACTGAAGTAGAGTGATGCGGAAAGTGGTAGAAGACGGACTTGAGGAGGGGCCAGAATCACCTCATAGATGGATAATGCCTGACACATCTCAGTACCATGAGCTGTAAGACCTCTTCCAGCTTCACCATTCTCATGTCCTAAATTAAGATTTAGAAAGCTCTCTATGCCAAATGTGATTCCTTAATGTGACAATCTAGATTATGTGACAACCAATTTTGAATTCTCTTGTTTTGTTCCAAATTCTTAATCCTATTATCAGGAAGAAAAGCTTTTGACTTTTTTATGGCCATACCTTTTCATACCATATGTTTCACCCTGATACAATCTTATATAGCCCAAGTCTGTTAGACTATTCTGTGTGAAGATTAACACAATTTACTGGTAAATATCTAAATTGACATTTAGCATATAAATGGTGCCAAAAGATCAGGAAATGAAAACCCTTTTTTCGCTGTCTTTGACAGATGATGAGTATATGAAAGAGAAAGGCTAATTTTCCCTATTGATGCTTCTGTTGTTTCAAACGACTCCTTCTGCCATGATCCCCCAGGCAACAAATGAAGCATTTTGTTCTCTCCATGGGCAATTATACGTTTTTTAAGATAATAAATTTTGTCCATAGTGCAGCTGATTACATTCATTTATGAAAATGACTAAAAATAGTGAGTCGAAATTTCTTCTGTCTTGTTGTGTTGAAATAATCATGAGAGCCATTACAGAAAGCACAGCAGACCTGGAAACAAGAAGGCTGGAGGTGAGACCAGCTCTTCTACTACAAGTGATGGGACCTTGAGAAAATGATGTCACCTCTCTAAGCTTCTATGTTCTTACTTGTATAAAAAGTTCTTACTTGTGTAAAAGGGAAAGGCATATTGCACAATATACTTTGTGTCAGAGAGTTGATCAGGCTGGAGCATTATGGGGAGAAGCATCTCCAGTTCTCTACCTGGGGGGTCAGATATCCATGTTTGTTTTCTTACTCATCTTGAAATTGTACACATTGATGCATTTGTGATATGTACATTTTCACTTTTAGTCTGGATCTCCTAGCAAATGGAATAAACCTAGGAAGAAGTCAAAACAATTTTTCCCCTCAAATCAAAACATATCTTTTCTAGAGGCACCTGGCTGGCTCAGTCAGTAGAGTGTGCAACTCTTGATCTTGGGGTTGTAGGTTCACACCCCATGTCGGGTGTAGAGATTACTTAAAAATAAAAACTTTTAAAAATAATTCTTTTTAAAAAGAGTTTAGTTGGAAGAGTAATCAGTGAAAATTTCCAGTGAAACAAAAGGGTGTTTCTCACTAAGTACAGCCTCCTCCTGCCTTAGCCCTCCATTCACCCTCACTTGAGGCTTTTTTAGGTTTCTTTCCATGAATATTCAAGAAAGCCAAAAACAGAGAGTCTTGGCAGCAGCAAGAGAGTAGCATAGAGAAACATTTGCACACACACCACTTGTTTACATAAATGGAAGTATGTTACACACACTGCTCTACACTTCGCATTTTTTCATTTATCTTGGAGAGGTTTCAATATCATTCTTACAGATTTAAATGCATTCTTTTTCAAAATATTTCATTTCATTTTGTGGATATGCTACACTTTATTTAACCAGATCCCTCTGATAAATATTTAGGTTGTTTTTGTTCTTTCCCACATTTCTGCAGCAACCATCTTTGTACTTCTATCTCCTTGCATGTATATGAGTATATCTGAAGAATAAATCCCAAAGTGCAATTGATGGATCAGAAGGTAGACCCATTTAAATGTTACTAGTTATTGCCAAAGTGCCTTCCAAAGAGATAGCATGCCTTTATACTTGATCAACAGGATAAGAGAATGCTGCTTTCCTGCATATCAGCAATAGCCAAACTATGGAAAGAGCCCAAATGTCCATCACTGATGAATGGATACAGAAGATGTGTGTGTGTATGTATATAATTATTACTTATACATATATGTATGTATGATGTATGTATATAATGAAATATTACTTACCCATCAAAAAGAATGAAGTCTTGCCATTTGCAATAACATGGACAGAGCTAGAATGCATTACATAAGCAAAATAAGTCAACCAGAGAAAGACAAATACCATATGATTTCACTCATATGTGGAATTTAAGAAACAAAACAGATGAATATATGGGAAGGAGGGCAAAAAGAGAACAGAGGGAAACAAACCACAAGAGACTCAATGATAGAGAACAAACTGAGGGTTGATGGAGGGAGGTGGGTGAGTGATGGGCTAGATGGGTGATGGGTACTAAGGAGGGCACTTGTGATGAGCACTGGGTATATGTAAGTGATGAATCACTGAATTCTACTCCTGAAACCAATATTGCAATGTATTTAAGTGAAATTTGGGGGGAAAAAGAGACAGAGTTATGCTTTCCTGATGCTTCCATGATATGTGATCTGTTAGTCTTCTTATTAACAAATCTAAGAGGTGGGAAATAGCATTTCATCATTTAAATTTATTTCTCTAACTATAAATGAAAATGAGGCACTCTTTTTTTCCTCTAAACTTCCTGTTTGGGTCCATTGCCCATTTTCCTTTTGGTTTCTTGTTCTGTATTGCTTTATAACAGCTCTTTATATACTAGCCCTTCACAATTATTGTTCAAGGTCTATGTTACTCCTTTGTTATTGCTTGCAGTATTTTACCTCTTACAGAAATTTTAAATTACCAGACAGTTTTATACATCCTTCCTATATATAGTATGGGGGCTGTTTCTTTCTTGGAAAATTCTTTCCTACTCCAAGGCCATTAAAATTTTTTCCCCAAGTTTTCTTCCAGTACTTTTATGAGTTTTTTCACTTTTAAGTGTTTTATCAATATTATTTAATGAACTTATTTAGTGTAGTGAGTGAAGTAAGGTTTCAACTTTTTGTTTATCCCCCAGATGTCTATCCCAGATGTCCATCCAGCTGTCTCAAATTGATATCTCAACTAATAAGTTTTATCTTCACAGATTTGAAATGTCACATTATTTGGGTCTAAAAATGACTGAATCTGTAAACTGAAAACAGTTGGGTGGTAAATTAATAAATTAACTAAGTCATTCTTGGCACATTTAAGGAACTATCAAAACAGCATAAATAGAGTGTGCTTCTCATGTGTCAGGCCCTGTTCTAAGTGTCTTGCATGTATTTGCTCATTTAATCCACATAACCATGCTATAAGGTAGGTGCTATTAGCTCCATTTACAGATTAAGAACACTGAAGCACAGAGAGGGAAATAACTTCCTTAAGATCACATGGCTTATGAGTGGCAAAGCTGTGATTTAAATTTAGGCAGGTTGACTTTAGAATCCATGCTGCTATCCACACTTTCTGCTGCCTCCACCAAATGGAAAACACTTTTGTGTGTGCTTCCTACATGCTAGGCATTGTTCCAAGAACTTCACATATAATGATTTCACTTACTCTTCACAACAGTCCTAAGAAATAAGCAGTATTTCTATCTCCATTTTATAGATGAGCAAATGGAGGCAAAGTATAGCTGGAAGGCAAACGGGGAAAGGAGAGTGGTGTAAGATGAGTTTGGAGAAGTGGGAATTTTGTTCTATCTTTAGGGCAGCAAAGAATCACAACAGTATGTGAATCAGGGCTGACCTAGTCAGATTTAGATTTTTGTGACACTCACTGGGCGCAGCATAGAGAGTGGCTCAGGGAAGGACTGCAAAGCAGGTGTGGGAGAATCAGATACCAGGCTAATACCACATCACAGTGACCACCTGTCCCATGGGCAATATCCATGGGACATGAGAATTACTACCATCTGGGGCAGCATCCATGTGCCAGGGACAGAACTCAAGACAAAGCTCAGAGCAGTTACATTTCCAGAGAAAACCCAAGTATTCAGAGGCTAAGACTGTGCCTGTGCTCACCCAGCTAGTAAGTGCATGCTCCGAACCACCAAGCCTGCCCTCTTTACTCAACCCCACACAGATTGGGCCCTTTAGATAGATGCTGGAGGGCCAGCTCAATACAGCCTCAAAAATTGGATTGAGCAATTTCTTCACCATCCTGTCTTCTCAGAGGGTAGAAATCAAGGAGATCGGTTGACAATATTGACAGATGAGTTTCTGTAATCACATATCTTTAGATCTTTTAAATGTTTCTTTTTCAGTTTTAGGTTAACTTTTGCTCAGACTTTTGAATATCCTCCTGAGGTTACTTTGTGAATCCTTCTCATTGCTTTCTTCTTGCCTAGATAAAGGGCAAGTTCAGGGCCCATTGTCTTCTGTGCTGCTATTAATCTTCCTCTCTCCCTGCAGATCCGAGTGATGGTGGATCTCTGCAACAGCACCAAGGGCATCTGCCTGACAGGTAGGCCAGCCTGGCACTGGGCAGGAGCGGCTCACACCACGAACATGTGTGGTAGCCAAATGGCCAGATCAGGATGAACACCTAGGAACACTGCGGGTGATAATAACACATGTTGGTTTACTTTTTCTAGATGTTTTTAATGAGATGAAAATCAATTGTAGTATAATTATGAAAAATAATATTTTTGGTATTGCCATAGAAATATAGCCATGGAAAATAACTGGGTCTTGGGTAATTAGAAACGTGTGGCATCTTGAACTGGGGCCATGGATATTTTCCTTATTCACATTAATTTTTAAAAGAGAAAAGTAGGGAAGGAAAGAGACCTTACCAGAAGTAATTCTTTCCTTACATCATACGTATGGCATAAATGGAAAGTTCTAGAAGTAAACTACTGATAAGTCAAGAAAACACTCTTGAGGAAGAGTGCTCGGTGTGTGGTGCCTACTGCGTGCTAGGTGAGAGGGGAGGTTATGTCATACACGGCTCCCCTCCACTCAGTGAATCAAGGACAAAGAAACGTGAGAGAGGGAGATCAACCCCGAGGCACACCAAGCCAAGGAATACAGATGGCTGATGGGTTGGGCAGGGGAGGAGCAGAGTGCTGTGGATGTGCTCCTGTGCACCTGAGTCTGAAAGAACCCTGCCCCCTGCCTTCAGAAGCTGGGGGTAAGGAAGAACACAGACCCCAGAACAATCACCCAATGTGATTTGCGTCCCAGGCAAAGGGAGGCTCTGGCCAGGCCCAAGAATGGGCCTACAGAGCCTGATTTCAGACACAGCATTGCCTACCTCTCCTCTATGCTGAGGAAATAGGAAAATTATTTTTGCATTAAAAGTCTAACATGGAGTAAGTGCAGAGCTCTTGTGAGTCATATCTTTCTTTCTCTCCTTCTTTCTTTCTTTCATTCAAGTTAGTTGACATACAGTGTAGTCTTGGCTTCAGGACTAGAATTACAAATTCCCACCTTAATGCCTGTCACCCCTTTAGCCCATCTCCCCGCACCTCCCCTCCAGAAACCCTCAGTTTGTTTTCTGTATTTAAGAGTCTTTTATGATCTTGAACACTGAAGCCAGATGAAGGTTTTTTTTTTTTTTTTGAGCCTTTTCCTATGGCCTCAGGCCCTGGGGCAGTCCCTGTTCACCAGGCAGCACTGGTAGAGTTCATGCATCTGCAGTGTTCATGCATCTGGGTGGCTCCTTTCTCCCATCTTTGGAAGTCCTTTTCAGAGTTCCTCCACGTGACAGTAATGAGTGCTAGAGAAATGCTCAGATGGATGGAATTACAGGCACAAAAGCCTTGTTGAGAGGTACAGGAAAGGCCTCTTCCTTTTTGATATTTATTACAGACATGTTAGAAGGAGAGCCAGACTGTTGAGTGAATGCGGATGGAGCTGTCGCGACCACTTAGGGAAGATGGGGGGGGGGCAATTGCATATGTGCTGGATATGGGCTGAGAAGCTTATTCTTTGGTCCCTCAAAATCTTTTTAAAAGCCAGCACCTTCTCTTTTCATGCCAGCTGGAAATTGGGTCCCCTTTTACACAGAAAGCTCTTCAATTAAAACTTAGATGTGAAAAGTACAAGTTGCAGAGTGAGGTGGTACTTTGGGAGAGACCAAGCTGTCTGGACTGGGGTAGGAAAGTGACAGGACCCAGGAATGAACTGGCAGCTCCAGGGGGAAGGTCAGAGAGCCTTGGTCCCGAACCCCAAGAAGATGTGGCAGGAAGGGCTGCAACAGCAGACTGCGGTCTGGGGGCCTAAGGCCTGAGAACAGGATCCAGCTTTACACTGGACCCATCTTTGCAAAAGCAGGAGCTGTGATTTGAGACTAGTCCAGCTGTGACTGTGAAACCTCATCTCTGCTCCTTTTTCTGGGTGCAGCTGTGGTTGCCATGGGGACAAGAACAGGTGTGTACAGCCTGTAACCTCTCAGGCAAAGAGTGAGAGCAATTCACTAGGTAGAGTAGCTAGGAGTCTTTGCTGGTGCGCAGTTTGTGCTTTTTGAGCATGTGCAAAGAGCATGATTTTCTGGATGCATCCTAACCCTAAGCCCAGATTTCCTTGGGACCTCAGAAGCATACCTTCTGGAATAGCAGGTGTCCTGAAGAAGACAGGTTATTGGGTTATTCTTCACTTCCAGTGGACTCTGCATCTGGGCTTGCTGGAAAATCTCTAAACTGTCTCTAAACTGCTTGTTAGGGCAGAGGTGCTTCATACCCACAGTGCTTGTTCTCCTTACAGCCACGTGACTCCAATCCCATGGAGGGCACTAGTCACTTCTCCTAATCCTGTACCCGGACAGACATTAATAATGGATCACAGTTGCCACTGAGCATGGCCTCATGTAGTTCTTTCCTGGTGTTCCAGAGAGCTGTACTAATTGATTAGGATTAGCGCTTGAAATCAAACCTATTTGTCATCCCTACTCTAATTTTTTAAGGTTGCCATGCCATAGTTCAAGGTTGAAATGCACCAAATAAATGGGATTGGACCGAAGTTGCCATTTAGTGGGGACATGTGAAGAAAGAGGCCTTTCCAAGTCAAGTGTCCTGGGACTGGCCCAGTAATCAGTGGCAGGGGCAGCTGCAGAGCACATCCACATATACTGGGTACTGAGGCCTGAAAGCTGTGGCCAGTGCAACATTCGGGAAACTGACCGACAGGCTGTTTTCAGAAACAGCTATTAGAGCTGGTCAGGTTCTCACTCAGCCTGCCTCACTGAGCAGGTAGTCTGTTGTCTATTAAAGTTGGTAGATCCCAGCTCCACATGTGACAGCTTAGGCCCTCTCAGGCCATCTCTGAAGGACAGCCAAGTACTCCTGGCTCCCAAGGGAAAGGGGAGTCACACTCCCTTTGGCCAAAGTTCCTGTCTGGCCCTGAAGCTGTGGCTGGCATGAATCCCAAGCCCCGGGAAGTCCCTGCCCACAGATCTCACAGGCACCAGGCCTGGCTGTATCAGGCTTATGAAGCTGTGTCTTTTACTGGCTCTTTCTAAAGCAGCAAAACCAGACCTCATTTTCTGAAATATTCCTATTTGGGGCTCCTATCTTTTCCTAAATCAGCAACACTTTGGGAAATGTGTAGCCATGTCCCCTGTGGTCACTGCTGTTCTAAGCAGGTGCCTTGGGTCTGGCAACTATCCTAGGGTGAAGGGGGAGGCTGGTAAAATCTTTTCCTGGGATTTGCAATGGCCATGGCGAGAGGAGCCCTGTGGGCAGGCTTTCCAGCCCACCCTCAAAGACAGTAAGCGAGTATTATGCTTCTTTATTACTCATTCCTCATAACTGTTGTGCCTGTATTTCCTATCTAATTTGAGATTCTTTTGTTTGCTAGTGCCAGAAACCCGCCAGAGCTTATTTGATAAAAGACAAAAGGCAAGAACTTATTTGCCAGGTATTGTAAGGATAGAGGGATGTATTTATCAAGATAGCTAAGCTACACTCTGGTAACAATTAAACCATAAATTTCAGTAACATAACACAGCAAAGTCTTTTTTTTCTGATGTGAAGTCCAGGGTGGTCCAAGTTGGTTCTGTTGACTCCAAAATCCCAGTGCTGCCATCTTGTGGTTCCATCATGACAACATCGGTCCCCGCCTCCTCTCTCAGATCATCTCTCTGCAGACACGTGTTGTTTTACCTTGCGTGGCCATCCACAGACCTCTCATTTACATAACTAGGGGCATCACTGATCAAGCTGAGGTGTCAAGGAGGAAAACACTCTAAGTGGCTCAGCTATAGCATCCACCCACTTGTAATCTATTCTGGCTAGGAACATGGGTTGGAGCAGTCAGAGCCAGCTGTGGCCTTGGCAGGGCCCAGGGCAAAGTGAAAATGCAAGCCCCCTTGTTCCAAAAGCAGGAAAAGTGCTTCCTCCTTTTTTCAAGGTTTCCCTCTCCACCTGCTATGGTGGAGCTTTTTATTTGCTATTTAGTGTTATACTCCCCAGGGCATGGGATGCTCTTAGCACAAGAACAGCCCTAGCCTTCTCACTCACACTTGGGCCCCCACCTGTGTGGAAGGCGGCAGCCATCACTGACTGGGCAGGGAGCAGGGCGGACACATCAGAAGCAAGAAGAGAAACAGAAAAACAGGAGCAGGCAACAGAGAAAAATTGTCCTGGGGAGGCCAGGAGGCAGTGGGCAACAGGAAAGTAGTGGGAAGCAAGACCATATATGAACCAAGGTTTCAAGTCCCTGAGTAGGCTCCAGTATCCCATCGGACCAGACTTGGCTGCTCCGAGTGTTCCCAGGGGGTCTGTTATTCAGGGAGAAAAGAAGAGTCGAGCTGAGAAAACATCCTGCAAACCCGTTTTCTTAAAGACCCAGTTGGCACATATTTGATGTTTGACATCATTATAATAACACATATTTAGAGTTTCTTCCAGGAACAAGGGGTCCCTGGGCAGCTCTGTTGGCATCCTGAGAGGGCACTGGGAGAGAGGCTCACTATCACCATAGCTATGCTTCTGAGCTCTTTGGAAGTGTTTGCCATCCTCTCTCTTCTGAAATTCTCTTCTCCATTAGTTTGAGGGCTCAGGACCTACTGGATTCCCTCCTACGTCTTCAGTTTCACTCTCTTTCCTGATGCCCCTCCTCTTACCTGCCTTCCTCCAGATGCGCGTGCTTTCCCCTCTCTTTCCATCCCCAGATGTGGCTTGGACATTTTACTCTTGCCTCCATACTAATAGCTCTCAACCTTTCTAGGGTCAGGGACCTCTGTAAGGGTCTATTGATAGTGACTGATTCTTTTCCCAGAAAAGTTTCCCCTCACGTCTGGAGTACCCTGGACCATCTACTTCCCAGCCTCTTGCATGTAGTGCTTGGTAACAATGCATGTTCCTGCGCCTCACTCTAAATCCAAACTGAAATAGAATCTCCAGCTGGGGTCTGGGTATCTGCATTGTAACAAGCATTCTAAGTGATTCTGTGGACTCAAATGACTAAGAACTGTAGCCACAGGTGTCAAGTGTTCCTTGACACTTCAGATCAATATTAGGAAACCCTAATATAAAGATTTCACCATACTGATTCTCTTAGCCATGACAGAGTCGTCCTAAATATACAGCTTTAGGCAGGACCTCTCTCCAGTACTACTGCTGCATAGAAATGGTTGTTGGACTGTGCTAAGAACTCTTGAAACCTATGATATATAGTCAATTGTTGATTGTCTACCTTTTTTCTACCAATCCGCACCTCTGAATTCTGCATCTGCAGTCAGGAATAATGATTGGTTTCTTCTGACAACTGTCAACTGTTTCCACATCACCCCCTTACGTGTGTATACATTCACGCACCATCTGGTGGTAAAGTCATGTAGCTCCAGGCTACACTGACCTTAGAAAATGTGGTGCCATTTCTAGCAAATCATTTCTGCCCAAAGTAGGGCAGCATATATTGAAAGCGTGCATTCAGCACTTATCCTTCCAAGAGTCCTCGTGTCTACCAAATAGACGCTTTCCATCAATATCCTAGGCTTCCAGTCATCTGAGAGTCCTTCTGATTTGCCTCCTATTCAATCAGACATGGAGCCCTGCTCATTCTTCTGAAATACCTCTTGAATTTCTAGTTTTCTATACAACTCTACAATTATCAACTGCATTTGTCCACAACCCTGCCCCTAATTTTAACTACAAAGATTCTCTGGGTATATTTTCTCCCTGCCCCACCTCTCTTCCTCTCTTATCTTGTTCCCTAGGCGCATTCAACTTCCGTCTACAGAGAGGATCTCAAAAACACACTGCTTTCACGGCATCATCCACTGCTTAAGATCTACCATAGCTCCCCATTGCCTTGCAGATAGCACCCATACCTCTCTGCCTGGCATTCAAACGCTGCTGCCCTACATCTACCCCACCAAGTACTTACTCAGCCTCATCTCTACACATGCCGGGTTGGCCAGTCTTCCTCCTTTCTCTCACCCTGTGTCGTGCGGGTTCCCACCCTCATGCCTTTGCTCTTGCTGCCCCCCTACATGGAATGCCCAGCCCTCACCCCTGTGGCCATGTCAGGCCCATTGTTTCTTCAGTGCCACAGCTCAAGGCTCACTGTCTCTGGGATCCCCATGTGCTCAGACTGCCCAGTACTCCTTTGAGGGGTTGCTTCTCTGAAACTCCCACCCTCATATTTCACTGTGGTTTCAAAGTGTCTGCATTCCTCAGCTGGACTGTAAACACAGCAGACACAGGGACCAAGATTTCTGTTCTTGGTTGATTTTAGTGCACACAGTAAGTGCTTAGTAAATGGGGAGTCTTCTGCAAAGTCACAGACTTTGATTTATAAAAAGACCTTTCCACTCCAATATAGATATTCACTATATATGTTCTGGAGAAACAAAAGGACCTCACCTGCTCATGGTGTAAGCTCACCACCTTGTCTGAGCACTTAAATTGACAATAAGACTTTCCTATTTGTTTTGTTAGGTTATGTATAAATGGTTCATCTGAACCCCTTAGATCCTCAGGTAATTACACGCTAAGCAAGGTGTTTGTTACCTGATCTGAGTGCTCAGTTGTTTTCAGGCTATTTCATGCAACAGAAAGAGACCTGAGAACCAGCTTCTGCTCTCAGTCACCCTGGGGGTGCCTGGAGGAGACAAGCTGACTGGATGAGAGTTCTTGGGACTGCTTTCTCGTGACAACCAGATCTCAGCCCTGCAATGACAACATGACCATTTGCTGACACTTACCTGTCCCAGGCTGCAACTGATGCCCTCCTGCATTGTTACCAAAGCTCATTTAATTAAGTTGATAGCTTGAGAGATGACTGATTTATGAAACTGTGGTGAAGCTTACTCATAAGTTATTCTTGGTCCATTGAAACTTAAGCAAAATTGGTTTTTATTGGCAAATTGCTGAATTGCTTTTAAGGATCTTTTGAGAAAATATGCGGGGTTCCAAGTTTATTTACTTTGAGAGAGACAGAGACAGTGTGAGGTGAGGAGGAGTAGAGAGAGGGACAGAGAGAGAGTCCCAAGCAGTCTCCATACCATCAGCACAGAGCCCAATGCAGGGGTCAAACTAACAAAACCATGAGATCATGACCTGAGCCCACAGTGAGTTGGACGCTTAACTGATGGAGTGACTGATGTGCCCCTATGCCTGGTTCTAAATAAAAGGCATGGAATGGTTGCTTAGGGCCAGGAGATGATTAGTACATGTTAAGAGAGGGTAGGTAGTCTTCGATTTGGGGTTGTGGTGCTGACTGCACTTTCTTCCACCCATGCTTCATCATCTCAATTTCTTTTTCTGTTGTAGGACCACCTGGCCCACCAGGTAAGAACCCATGGATCTTTCTACTTTGCGGGGAGGGTGTGGGGGTCTAGTTCCCCAGAATCCCTCAGAAGGGACTGAGGTGGGATGGGGGAAAGAATCTGGAGTCAGCCTTGACTATGAGTGTGTCCCCCTCCTTCTTTCTGCCCAAATCGCCAGCTCTCCTGTCCCCTCCCACTTGACAACCTGCCATTACCACTCCCCATCTGTCACTGCATCAGGCGGGGTCAGCACAGGTGGGAAATGAAGGAAAGAGGCAGAAGATCTGGAGAAGGCACTGCCTGTCCAGTTTCACTGGCTCAAGGAAACCATGTTAACCTCAGTGAAGGTTTTTTTAAATGTTCTTGTTTCCCGTGTTTTGACGCAGGACCTCCAGGAGTTGGTGGGTTACCAGGACACAATGGATCAGATGGACAGCCTGGTCCTCAGGGCCCAAAAGGAGAAAAAGGAGCAACTGGGAAAAGAGGAAAAATGGGTATTTTGGCAACTTTCCTAGTTAATTTTCCTTGTTACTTGTCTCAATTACTGCTTTTTGGATGGGACAAAGCTGGATACAGTGGGAAGAAAATGTTACAACTTTGCATGCAGGACTGGTTTAATTCTCACCCGGAAGCTGCTGTGAGCGGAGGTGCCAGTGGCATTCTTTTTAGTGCAACCCTAACAAAGGTTTATATCCATCCGGAGAGTGGGCTCCCTGGGAACCGAACCCTGTTCTTCAGCCTGCTCTGATACAGATCAACAGATGCCAGGGGCAGGGGCAACCCAGGGACCTGACTGCATGTGCTGGGGCCCCAAGTTTCTTAGAAGTTCAGGTGCTCCCCTGCCTTCTCACTGCCTCCTCCTGCCCAGCAAATCCTCTTGCTTGACTGAAAATCAGCTGATGGGTGTTGGCCCATAGGTTTTCTTGTCTGGAGGAATAGCTAGGGCCATCTGAGTAGAACGGTAGCATCCAGGCCTCCCTTAGGCTGGCACTCGGATCACATGGTCCCAGCTGTTGGAGTCTCCTGTCTAGGCGTCACAGGGTGATGACACCATTGTGGCTGGCATCTCTGAAGTTCTTCTGCTCTGCTGTGAGTGGCAACATCACCCTCCCTCAAGCAAAGCCCGGGAAACATCAAGATGTCAGATGTATCCAGGGAGCGGTGAGGACGCAGGGTCTTGTGCGGAGCCTGGCCGGAGGCTGCTGGACAGGGTAGGCAAGTTCTGAAGGGCTCTGAGCACCGGGCCTTAGGAGTCCAGGGAGAAGGCCTGGAAGACTCACCTGAAGAAAGGTGGCACATGGCATGATGGAGGCTCTGGTACAGGCGGTCAAGACCCCCAGAAAGATTCTGGGAAGACCTGGCTCTTAGCTACTCCAGAGGGTACAGACTTTACCAAACCCTCTTGTTTATTTTCAGCCTCTTAGCTCTGCTACATCTGGATAGGCCCTGGGCTGGAAGAACTACTAGAATGTTCGTCCAGGTGATGCAGCACCTCTGTTCTTATTATGATAAGCACTTTATAAAAATTTTTTTACATTTATTATTTTTTTTGAGAGACAGAGATAGAGCATGAATGGGGGAGGAGCAGAGAGAGAAAGAAACACAGAATCTGAAGCAGACTCCAGGCTCTGAGCTAGCGGTCAGCACAGAGCCAGACGCAGGGCTCAAACCCACGAACCATGAGATCATGACCTGAGCCAAAGTCGGACACTCAACCGACTGAGCCACCCAGGTGCCCCACGATAAGCACTTTAAATGCGAACCTCTCCTGAGGAGAGGAGCCCCGTATCAACTCAGGTTCAAGTATAACTCAGCATGGGAGGTCCTGAGATGCCTTGAAGGGGTAAAAAATGTTAAGTGGCTGTGCCGCTTGGCAATGCCTATATGCTCATGTTCCCAGGGGGCAGCCTCTGTGAGAACAGGCCCACACGGTCCACGTCAGCTCAGTCCACAGAAGGCCAGCCATTACAGCTTTAATTGCAGAGCAGAACTGATCCTTACATGTTGGATAATAATCATAATTATAAATGAGCATCGATGTTGAATAATGATGGCCATCAGTGTGCAGACATTCGGTTTATCCCAGAAAGGCCCCAGAAATGTAATCCAGTCCTGAGGATTCATCCCTGAGTGTTCTGAGGGCCAACTGTGAGGGGACAGAGACCACCCCCAATGGTAGCATTGGGTACAGACCAGGTGGCAGAGGAGTGATTTTCAGGAAGGTTTACAGATCCCTGGCTTTGAAGAGGCATGCTTGATACACAGCCCACAACCCAGTGAAGCCAGGGAAGAGAACAAGTCCATTCATTTATATAACACCTGTCTATATGGCAGGTACTGTTCTGGATGCTGGAGATCCAGAGATGAAAAAGCTGACAAGATCCCTTCCTTCATGAAACTTACTCTCTAGTCTGGGCAGATTGACAATAAACAAGATAAACAAGTAGACAACATCATCTTATGTGGTGCTAAGTGGAACAGAGAAAACAGTGGCAAGGAAAAGGAATGACAACTGTGTGTCGGGGGGGTGGGGGTTGGGGGGACTGTAGATGGAGAGGCCAGGTAAGGCCTCCTCAGAGGGAGGGACGTTTAAGCAAACACCTGGAGGAAGGGAGAGAGGGAGCCATGGGGTGTCAGGGGGGAGAGGATTCCAGCAGAGCATGTAAGTCCAGTGTGCCCCCAGGGTCTGAGGAGCAGCGAGATGACCAGGGTGGCTGGACAGAGGGATACAAAGTACATGTGGTAGAGTTGATGCCAGACAGGTTGGCCCTGGGCATCTCAAAGACTGTGGTTTGTACTCAGAGTGGGCTGAGAGGGTCTGCAGCAGTGCAGAGACCTGCTGGGACTCACAGGGAGAGGGTCACCCCGGCGAGCGGAGGGAGGCACCGGGCTGCAGTGAGAGGTGCCAGGGTCTGTTTATTGGTGGACATTGGCCAAATCCTTGGTTTCCCTGAGATCCCGGGGACCCTACAGGGAATATGCAGACCCTGTCTGCAGCTGTGTCCCGGCGAGGGAGGCCTCTGGGGGTCAGCAGAGAGAGAATGTGAGTCATTAAGGGCCCAGGCAGTTGTTCTTGTCCCAGGCCAGGGGAAGGGGACACTAGCACCAGCCTAGATGTACAAACACAAAGATTGTGTGATGAGCCTGGCTCTATGGAGAGGTTCTTGGAAGTACCACTCAGTCGTGGGCCACTCAGATCCTGACCTGGCATCCAACTCCAGTGCAAGGGCCCAGCCACTATTCCCAGACCCTGCAGCTGGCCCTTAGCCTGGAAGGGGTTGCCATTCCTACCAGGTACTCAGTGCTCTGGCAGGGAGGAGAGACCAGCTAGTCAGGGCACCTGGGCTTTGCTCTGAGGGCATCGAGAAGCCACGGAGAGGTCACAAGGAGGGGAGAGTGTCAAGACCAGGCCTGCTTTTCTAAAGCAACCCCATGGCTGTGCATGGAGAGCACATGAGAGGAGCAAGGGCAGAGGAAGAGAGAGAGTTCAGAAGCTACTCAGCGTGCAAGTAGAGGGGACAGTGCTCGGGATGTGGGGAAACCAGGGCAGGTGAGTGACATACTGGGGTGAAATCAGCAATACCTGGTGGTGGGTGGATATACGGAGGAAGGGGGAGGGAGACCCCCAGACTGACTCAGAGATCTCTGTCCCGGATGACTGCTCTTTCCTGAGGAGAGGAGCCCCGTATCAACTCAGGTTCAAGTATAACTCAGCATGGGAGGTCCTGAGATGCCTTGAAATGTCCAGGGAGAGATGTCAGGGGGCCTTGCAGATGCAGGCAGGTCTATAGTCAGAGGAGACCCTGGGGCTAGAAGTGTACATTAGAAGCAGAGGGCATGTGGGCATGGGCGCCCTCGCTTTTGGAGGGAGCTAAAGGAGAGGAGGGCTTGGATTGAGCCCTGAGAAGCAACAACATCTGAAGACCAAGCACGAAGGGAGGAGCCAGCAAAGGAAGCCAAGGACAGGACTGAGTAGCAAGAGGAATAGCAGGAGAGGGTGGGGACATCTGTCAGCAAGTATTTATTGAGTAGGTTCCCAGTTCTCAAGGGGAAACAAAACAGATGCAGCCCCTATTCTAGAACTTTCCATCTTTGGTGGGAAGGCAAAATATGAACAGTCAATAATCAAATACATCTGCAGTCACAATGTGAGATGCCCACTTGAAGGAAAGAACAGGGTGTCAAGAGAGTACAGAGAGGGAGGGTCGGGGAAGTAAAGCCTGAGGTCAGACTTGGAGGAAGAGAGCGCACAGAGGCTGGCCCGCATTTACAGCACACAGCCCGACAGGTGTGGCTGGGGGAAGGGGAGGTGTGTGAGGATGTGAGGCTGGAGGCAGGGGTCAGGTCCTCCCAGAGCCTTAGGTTAGTGGTCTGGGTCTCCTGGTCACTTCCCAGGAAGGCACTGCAGGGTTGGATACAGGATGTGACCTGCTGGGCCAGGGTCATGACTGTGGAGAAGGAAGCATTGTGATTCCAGCTGAGGGTTCCAGTATCAATAGTGGTTTGCCAGGCAGGGGTGGGAGAGAGGAGGAGTGGGTGCACATTCCAGAAAGAGGGAACAACAAGTGCTGTTTCTAAAAACAGGAAAAAGAGCCTGTGTTCCCCAGAGACAGGATTCAGGCTGGACCGCGCCCTCTAGCGGTGATCCTCTGAACAACAGCATGCAACTAGGTAGTATTTATTGTCAGACATGCTACCAACTACTCTCTTTACTTACTTTATGTGGTCTTCAAAACAACCCTAAGGAGGTGGATATTCTTGGTGGCCATGTTTTTTTCCAGATGAAGAAGCCTTTTCTGTTTCCTCAATAGGCCAAGCCCACCCATGCCCCAGGACCTTTGCATTGCTGTGCCCACTGAATAGAATACCCTCTCCCTGCCCTTCCTGCATCTGGTCCTGGTGCAGGTCTCAGCTCATGTGTCATCCTTCTTCAAGTTCATCCCTGACCTCTGTATCTAGCCCCTGCCTCACAAACATAGTCACATTCCCTGTTCTTTCAAAACACATATCCCTCCCCAAGATTCCTTGCATTTGCTTGTTGATGCGATGGTCTGATTCCCCGGGGAGAATGTGAGGTCCATGATGGCCAAGCCATGTCTGCCTGTGTAGTCCTAACCTCCAGGGCCTGGGACACCCAGAGAAGGGTGGCAATAAAGTCATTGTTGAAATGAACAGACATAACTTGTCCAATGTCAAAAAGGTAAAAAGTGGAGGAGGCAGGACCTGAAACCAGGTCTCTCTGACTCCTGGCCCCTGGCTCTTAAACAGGACCATACTGAACTTCCAGGCTGGAGCTGTGAGAGCGGCGTCACCAGAGGTGCCACAGGGCGGGAGCTGTGCCGCTAATTACTGAAGGACGCAGGGCTATGGATGCCTTCAGGCCTGAGCCTGATGCTGAGTCTACAGGGAGGCCCAGGAGGCTGCCCGCCCTTCTGAGAAGCCTGCAGGGACATGCGTTCAGTGCGCAGTAACCCGGCAGGCGGCAGAGTTGATTCTGTGCCTCTTATTTCCTGCTCTGCTTCCAGGTGGAGGGCTGCAGTGGGATGGGTCCCAGGAGCACCTTCCTCCATCCCTGATGGCTCTGAGGCCTTGCTTGGACAGGTCACTGCACCATCGGGCCTTGGTCTCATCTGTAGACTGAGGAGGTTGGGTTCCCACAACTCTAACATGGTTTCCAGTTTTTAAATACTCTTCTCTCGTGCTTGTCCCTGAAGGACAGACCATGTCTCATATATTCTCTTATTTGGCACAGCTGTCTGCCAGGCCCAGGTGGGGTTCAATAAAGAACTGATGAGTGAAGAATGCATGCATGTGTGCATGCTTGTGTGCATGAATGAGAAGAATAGAGCATGGTTTCCGTCCATCACAGCTCCCCATCCAGGTGAAAGAGAGGACGTGTCTTACACACGGCAGGTACTCGACGGTGGCGGTTCAGAGCTGAAGACTGCTTCCTACTGCAGAGCAGGGAATGTGCCAGAAGAGAAAGCTGAACTCTCCTGTGCAAATAATGGATGAATAGGACCCTGTGTAGAAGATGGGTTGTGTAGTAGGGCTAAGTGTGAGGAAGAAGAGAGAGAAGTGTGATCAACATCTTAGAAGCAATTAGGGGGAGCTGGGGAGGGCGTTGCCTGGGGAGAACAGGAAGACCTGGCCTGGAGCCACTCTTCGTGGGACTGGCCCTGGAGGCTGGTGGGGACCCAGGCAGGATGCATGTCTGCAGGAGGCAGCTGGGGGCCTCTGTGGGCTCTTGAGAAGACGAATACCCTGATGAGACCAGAGGAAGTGGTTCTAGCTTCATCACTGTTGCCAGGAGACTGAAGTAGCAGAGAGTCTGCCCTTGGCTGAACAATGACGGAGCAGCATGGAGCCAGAGCCTGACGGCCTGGTTTGGGACCTGGCTCTTCCACTTTCTAGCTGTGTGTCCCTGGGCAAGTTACTTAATCACTCTGTGCCAGTTTCCTCATCTGTAAAATGGGGACAATAGCAGTATCAACCTCACAATGTCATTTAGAAGATTAAATTGGAGATATATGTAGGGCTGAGAATAAGGCTGACACATACTAAGTCTTTTATTAGTATTAGCCATTGTTTCTAACCAAATTTGATTTTGAACCAAAAGGAAATCGAAGTTGAAATGGCTGTATTCATTTGAAAACCCTGACGAAGATTTGGAGAGAGAGACCTAAAGGAACTTAAATGTTGTCAATTTTGCAACTAGTATCTTTGATGAAGTTTGACATTCTCTTGCCTGAAAACCAAGCATTTTCTTTTTTTCCATCTGTCTCTCACTTTCTCACTGAGTAAATGAGAAGACTGCATCCATCGTCTTCTCTAAAACTTGAATCCTCATAAAACAGAAATAAACGCCCTCCTCTCAGTCTTGGGACTAGGTTTCTTGTGACCCCCTCTGGCCCCCCTTTGCCTCCCTGCCTCAGTCAGTGACAGATGGTTCTGCCAGGAATAAGCCATCCTCCCTCACCCCTGCCGTGAAGATGCTGGCGTTGACCCCAGCGCCATCACACAACCCCCAACTCTAAAGCTGGTAAGACCGTTTGTTTGGCATGGGCGCCCCCCGAGCAGGCGCCCCCCGAGCAGGAAAACAGCAGAGACACACTTGCAGCATGTGAGTCAGGCAAGAAGCTGGCCTGTCTTCTCTGCAGAATGTGCTGACGCAAGCCTGCCAGAAATCACGGGACACGCCGCGTCGGGGGCCAGGCCACCCCGTGGGACGGCGCTGATGTGCACCACCGAGGCCGGCCAGGGTGGGAAGTGCCTGTGCTGGTGAACGCGGTTAGGTGGCGCTGTACTTCTGATGTGCCCCAGGCAGGGCACGGCCAAGGTGGGACGAGAGGAAACTCTGTGGAGACATTGGTTATAAGAGAAAGACTGTATGGAGACAAAACATCCCGCACCCTTCCAGAAGGAAAGCTTGAACATGATCACGCACACCCAGCTCCGAGTCAAAATATATTCTTAAGCAAAGGTCTTTAGGAGTTTGGCTTGGCATACTCACCCCTGGGTGGACAGCATTACAACAGCTGTGTTAGGGGATGAACGTTTTCCTGTTTCATACGTGGCCTTTTTTGAGAAGGAAAAGACATACGAGGAAGGAATAAAGGCAGAGAAGGGGAAATCGGATGCTGATGCAGTAAGGCTCTTTGTGACTAGAATAAATGCCTGAAAAAGAAAACCCTGAAGGAACTAGAAGATACCATTTCCTTGAACATAGCTGAATCAGGGTCATATGAAACCTTTAGAAGGTATCAGTTATACTGGTGCATTGTCCTGGCCAGACTCTATGGCAACATTCTACTCTTTTATGACTTTCAGATAATGTGCCAAATTGGTTATTTAAAATACCGACAAAAGAACATCTTCATGTGCAGAGGACTCTGGTTAAGGGCTCTTCTTAAGTGAGTAAGCCACTTTACAGCAAGATGTCCTAATGACTGTGGGCAGGGATGCCGCAGACCCATGTGTTTTCAGCGCTGTGGTGAGAGCCGCACGATGAGCCACCCCACCCCCACCCCACCCCCACCCCACCCCCACAGGCATGGTTTGCTGTCTGTGTGAATTCACCGCAGAGCAAGTGCCGACAGCGGAGGGGCTGCCCCTCATCTTCCTCACATCCTCTTCCGCTGTGTTCCCAGCTCTTCACTGGGAATGGGGCATCCCAGGGCATGACACCCACCCGACATCGCCACTGGCAGAGGCAGGAAACCCCGCATCTCTCACTCCCTCTGCAACAGCTGAATTTATTTCATGGCTTTCATGCAGATGTGGTTTTTGTGGTTGGCTGAGATCTAGCCAATGTTTCTTTGTTCACTGCATTGTCTAACAGTGATCAGTACTTTAAGGTTCTTGAGTACACTGCTGTCTTCCGTGGGGCGGTCAGTGTAGGGTCCCTTGAAGTTGGAAGAGCAAAAACCATATTGAGTGTTTATCACTGCCCCAGCATGAAGGATGGGTGCTAAGAGCTCCAGCTGCAGCGTGCGGGGCACTGTCTTTGATGGCGGTGCAGAAAATTCCAGTACGGTCTATGATACAGTGTGTTGTAATAACCTCACTGCTGACAGGACTTGAGAAGGGCGGATCAGACAGTGTAGAGGGACTTGTAGGGAGGTTAATCTGAGTGACCTCTGAGGTGCCTTCTAGTCCCGAATTCTCTGATGCTCTTGAGACAGTTCTGCTGGAATCCAATGGGGCTAGTAGGAAGTGGGTCCAGATTTTAAAGTCTGCAGTTCTGATCTGGAGGGAGGACAATTGCAATAGCACAAGGATGGCAGCCAGAGAGTGAGGACTGGCCAAACTGATGGGCATAAGAGAGGGACAGTGAAAGGGCGGTGGCGTTTAGCCGGAGCCCAGAAGAAGGGGCACGGGGACTGGCAGGGTGATTAGGAAAAAAGATGGATCCATGCCTTCTTGGCTATAGAAAAGGTTTGTTTGCATGAAAACATGCCTTTGGCTCTTCCTTGTGCCTGAAATCACTGCCGCTTTGAGCAGTATCTCTAGTCAGCAGTATCTACAGGAAGCCATTGGGAAAGTGAGCATGTGCTCCCCGCAGATAGGGGATTGTATCCGTAGATTCTGGCAATACTTTTGCACAATATCAGGCAATCCCGTTCCTCCTCAGGGCCCCATTGTCTCTGGGGGCTTATGAGTTCTGGTAGATTTCTTATAGAGTCCATGAGATTTTCTACAAAAACAATCAGCTGTCTGCAAATAAAGACAATTTTAATTCACCCTTTCTAATCTTTTCACCCTTTTTTTTTTCTTTTTCCCTGTTTTATTGCACTAGCTAGGACCTCCAGGATAGTGTGAAATAAAAGTGATGAGTCTAGATGCCCTTGCCTTGTTCCTGGTCTTAAGGAGAAAGCATTTAGTCTTTCATCATTAAGGATGAGGTTAGCTGGAGGTATTTTTATAGATGCCCCTTTTCAGATTGAGGAAGTTTCTTTTGAGTTTTTGTTTGATGAGAATTTTTATTAAGAATGGATGTTAAATTTTATCAACTGCCTTTTCTGCATCAACTGAGATGATAGGATTCTTAAAGTTTTAATGTGCTGCGTTATATTCCCTGAACGATTCAAATCGTGGACTCTGTTCTGTTAATTAAACTACTTCCAGGTCTATTTAATCCTTTTGAAGCTTGTTTTTAAACTTAGTTATGATGGATCCTCAGCAGCCTTGACTCTTGTGCTAATTTAGCCTCACTATTGAGACAAGACTTTTCCAAGGGCTTTACCCAATATCGCTTCATTTTTTTTGAGATCTCTCCGCTTTGACTGAAGAGTCCCTTTCTCTGTTCAAGCACTGAGACTTATATAGTGAACTTCCTGTTCATTCTTCCCCGCCTTGTAGAACCTCACCCTGCAAGTCATTACTTGGCCAAAGACTCAAGGAAGCCCCTGTGAAGTTCTCCAGAGCGCCTTCTGCACAACTGTCTCCTCTCTCATATTCTGTCTCGTGAATCCTAGCCACCTGTATCCCCAGACACTGGCTTTCATTTCCTTACCTCCTTGAAACTGCTAGGCTCTATTTCGGTTCCTTTCCCTGTGCTGCTGTCTGGAAAACTACCTGTCAGCAATGCATAATAATCATTTTATGCACCGAGTTTGCTTCCATTCTCCCAGAATGCTGTGCTGTCCATGGTCCATGCTGAGATGAGCCATTGCATAGATTCTTAGCTATTTCGAGCTGCGAGTGACAGGTCTGCAAATCCTACAGTCACGACTCCCTGAGCACAGAGGTGGACATTTCACGCACGGCGTTGTGTTCACACTATCACCATGCCTCTTCCTGCCTGTGCTAGAGCAACGTTACATGTTTTGCTATTTTGATTAAAAGCATTTTGCATTGGAATGTCACAGAAAAGGGAACTGGAGGTGGAATCAGATCTCTGCCTGCTCACTTAGTGGCTTCAGTGATAACCACTGTAAGCCTGAGTTCTGGCTTCTATAAAATAACAGTAAGGATGAGTCACCGGCTCACCACTCCGGCATGTTGTGAGGAATAAACCAGGTAATGCAGAAGATAACACAGACCCTTCCAGCACCGAACAGCCCCTCTGAGTGCGTCATCCTTCCCACGTGGCAAATTTCCGGTCAGGCCTTACCTTCCTTCTGCTCTTGCTGCAATTGTCCCTTTCTGGTCCACTCCTCTCTCCAACCTGTTGGCTCAGCCAAATGGCCCTAAGATATTCAGAAGAGCTACCTGGAAATATTAGTTGTTAATGAATTTATAATCATGCTGCTGTCCTAAGATGGTCACAGAGCCTCCTGTATTTGGTTATTGAGCCACTTCATCTTAAACGAACAAAGTACAATATCACAAAGTCGTGTACCAGAGCTTCTTGTGCTATTGGCTAATAAATCATTTTTCCCCCCTCAGGGCTACCTGGAGCCACCGGAACTCCAGGGGAAAAGGGAGACCCTGGTGAGCTGGGTTTGACTGGAAATGAGGGCCCAGCAGGGCCAAAGGGTGACAAAGGAGACAAAGGGGATGTGTCCAATGATGTGCTCCCCACAGGTAAGAGGCTGGCACTCGGGCTCTCTCCCACGGTGAACAGACTCAAAACCTGCCTGGGCGAATGGGCCCCCAAACCAGCCTGCTTTTTAGTACAAAGGCTGCCTGGGTCTTCCCTCCTTTTCTGCTTTTCACGCCCATCTGCCCTGCAGCATGTTTTAGAGTTCTGTGCTTCCAAAAAGGAGAAAACCGTGCACATTACCCCAAGGTTGGCGAGGCCAAATCTGAGATCTAAGCATAAGCAGTTTAGATAATTCAGGTCTAAACATCATGATTAGATTGAATTAGGATGAAGGGAGGGGAGCTTCCTTTCTCCAAATATCTATTAAGTTTAGCACAATCTAGACCAAGACAACTAAGCAAACAATTTACAATTCCTCAAAGGACAAACTGACAGAAAGCTCGGGCATTTTCTTCACAGTCGAGGTAGGATCATCTTCAGACCTTTATCCTCAGCTTTTTGACGTAGGATTGGGAGATATGGTTGCCGATCTTTTTCTGGCTTCCAGCCCAGGCTCAAAGCTGGCATCTGGAGTGGGGTGGGGAGGTAAAGACACAACAAACTGGAAGGACAAGCATATGGTGGAAAGATAGGTGACGGCTGATGGTCATGAAGGAGGAAGAGGCAGAAGATTTTAAAAGCACAGTACTTCAGAGACATTAACTATCCTATTAATGTAGTCAGTAAACATTTTTGAATATCAAAGAACACCATTTATGAATTAGAGACTTTGATTGTAGCCAAGAATATGAATATGAAAATGAGTAAGACATGACATCTGTCCTCAAAAGCTAGGATGATAGATGTTTAAGAATAATGACCCTGAATCAGTCACCCCTCTAGCCTGTCAAAATTTGTTGAGCACTTACTCTTTTCCAGGCACTGTGCTAAAGACCATAGCATCAAGGAAAGCTCAAGTTATGATTAGCATGCTTTGTTTCCTAAACAGGGAGGTTGCAGTGCAAAATATATAAAATTTAAGAAGTGTTTTGACAGGAACATGCATTTGTGAATATGCTTTGAAAACACCAGATCGTGTTATACTTCTGTTATATGGGAATCTACACATCCAGAACACCACACTCCTCTATACTACTGAACCAGTGAGGGGTGATGACAAACCATTCAGAAAAGCAACATCACTGAGTGTACTCCAGATTCCAGAGATGAGGCAGAGCTGACTGTTCCCTGGTCAGAGAGCAAACAAGGCCTATGAAGGCAGATCATGTCTGCTCTGCCTACAGATCTCTGCCCCTTTCTGAGTGGGCTTGGACCTGCTCGAGCCCCTGTGACCCTGGCTTGCCCACTCTAGGGAGACTGGAAGGACTTACTTGGTCTGGCTAGGAAGAGGCAGCTAATAAGACCTTGGATTGTCGGTCAGCTCAGTTCAGGAGGGTAGAGCCAAACAACTAAATGGTCCAGGCTAGTGGCATCCTCTGAATGCTCCAGACAATAGCACCAGCAAAGGACTGTACCCCCTCACGTGGGCCACCTAAAGTTAGAGATGTATGGGAATTTCAGCTGCTACAGCACTCACGCCAGGGATCCCAGTGGGTTCTCACTGGCCAATACAGGGAGGATGAAACTCAGTCTGGAAGTAAAGAAACAGGCTCAGAGGGTTAAGTTGCCTGCCCAAGGTCACAGGCTGGACATGATCTCCTGAGTTCTCCTAGCACACAGAGCAGTGCTTCTCATACCTTGTAGTGTATGAGGAGGCTTTAAAAAATACAGATGACCAATCTCCTCACCATTTTGATCTAACCCTTCTGGATGGCGTCCCAGCATTAGAATTGTGTTAGACTGACTCTAGGTGACTCTAATAAGCAGTCAGGGTTGAGATCCTTCAACATGGCTAGTGAAATGAGCATGAGCTTTGGCGTGAGATGCACCTGAAGTTAAGTTGCAGCCCTGTTCCCAGTTGTGACCTTGGGCAAAACACTGAACTTCCCCAAGTCTGAGGTCACTGAGGGGCTACTAATCTGTCTCACAGAATGGTTGGGAGGAACAATGGAGGGAAAATGGCTGAAATTCTTAGTGCAGTTCCTGGCACATAGTTGGAATTCAACATCTGCTATGAGTACTTCCTCAACTTTGTACAGCCTGGACTAGAATAGTTATGCCTGGGAATGGTGGTTTATCAGTCCTCCCCGGGGCTATTCATTCTTCTTTTCCCCTAGAAGAAACCCATCTCTGTTTATGGCTCTTGAGTCAATCTCTCTCCCCGCCCCCCTTCTCTCTCTCCAGGTGCCAAAGGTGACCAAGGCCCGCCAGGCCCACCTGGCCCCCCGGGCCCTCCAGGCCCCCCAGGACCCCCCGGAAGCAGAAGAGCTAAAGGCCCGCGGCAGCCAAACATGTTCAATGGCCAGTGCCCAGGTCACCAGCCCCTGCCCCAGAGAACCCACCCCTTTGGCTGATGATCCCAAACTCTCAGGCTTTACCCAGGCTTTGCAACCAGATTTTTTAAACAGAGGGAGGAGATTGTGCCTAAAACCAGAGCTTCCCCATGCCACATGTCGGTGGGTGGCTTGGGCAGTGTGCCCTGGGGGTAAGAACTTGTAGCAGGTTTAGAATTGGGCATCCCATGCCCTTCCCTCATCACTCTCCCCTCATCTATCACCAGACTATTCCTCTTTCTTGCCACATCCACCATCCCTCTCCCCTGAAAGAGTCTCAAAGGCTCTTTCACTCTGGGGACAGGAAGGGCTTGGCTGACACTGGGGAGACAAGGGGGATGTTCAGATTGGTTAACTTCCCACAGTACGACAGTTCTGCCCTCACCACTGTGAAGCTTTGTGTGCTAACCACGTGTGGGGCACAGTGCTAAGTGCTTGGTTTACAAAATAATACAGGCATCGCTACTGTCACCAAATTATAGATACAAAACTGAAACCCTAACGAGCTATTGTAGCTTACCCTAGATCACTCAATTAGTATGTGACAGAGCAGGGATTCAAGCCCAAGTCTGGATCTAAAGTCCTGCTCTTAGAGCATCTTCCTTTCAGAGATGGAAATCCACACATTGAGACTAAGCCAAACCAGGGCAAGAGATGCTGATCTCTGGCAGGCCAAGAGGACTTGTCTGTTGGCCAGTCTGTCACAGAGGTGGCCACAGGATTGAAAGCTAATTAGAAATCAAGGGCCATATAAATACAAAATACTTTTAAGGTGATGCTAGAACTTCTTCCTGGAGTGGTGACCCAGGACCGACTCCTGGTCAAGCCACGAGAAGGTACCACTTGATGCCATCACATCGGTGGCAAACAGGAGAGGAGGATCCTGACTGGAGTTTTCTCCACACTTGCTGTGGGCTTCCCTGTAGCTTCCCTCCATGGTCTTTAGTTCTGTTTAGTGCCCTGGTCTTTTAGGAAGTCTCAGGTGTCAGAGTGGGCAAATTGGGGCTTCAAAGATCACTCTCACCCCACCCCAGAGTCAGTGCAGCCTAATTCTAATTCTGCCCCGCAGTTCGCACCACATGAAATCACAGCCGAGCTGCCCCCCTCCCCCTGCCGGCTGGGACTCAGCACCACCCCCTCCCTTAGTTTCAGCCCTTTGTTCAACTTCCCTAGGAGAATGTGCTGAGCAGAAACCTTCGCCTGGGAGAAGGGGGGAATCTGACTCGAGCTTTTACAGAGTCCCAGTTTGCCAAAGACTGCGTCAGCCAGGGCATGACTGGCCGCCTAGAGAAGCACTGGTCTCTGCCTACTGAGCAGGGGCCTGGGCTCAGAGTGGTGAAAACTGCTTTGAAGGAGAGGCCATAATCTTCCACTTGGCCTCCTGGAAATGAGGCCTTAGTTGCCAGGCATCCTGCATCTGAACTTGGCCTTCTCTCCTGCTCCAATTCCATTTCTTTAAGCTCCCTCCCGCCCCCCCAGCTTTAGAAGCAGGCTGGTACAACATGAATTAATGAGAGCCTTTTCTTCAGATGAAGAACAGGAGGGTCTCTCTGTCCCTTTCCTGTGCAAAACCCAAGTTCCTTAGCGGAAACTCCAGATGAAACTCAGAGGCAGCAGAATTGCATGGGGAAGAGGGAGTCATAACAGATTCCCCCAAACTGCTCTCCTCAGGGAACAGGAGGACTCAAGGCAAACACAGGAGCATCCCACTAGAAAGAAGCTTAGACTGCAGAGGGTCCTGCCCTTCATTTTACTGATAAATCAATCTCTGAAGATTATTCTGAGTTTCCCTTGGGACGATGGAGGTAATCCTTTTTATCTAGCAACTACAGGTGACTTGAACCTCTTAGAATTTGTCTAGGCAAGGGGGCCTGAACTTCTCTTGTCTAGGCAAGGAAAGCCTGATTTGCCTCAACCTGCCCCAGACCAGGTCCTTCTCCACAGCCAATCCACTCCTTGTCTTCACACTAGCCTTTGCCTCCCCTCCTTCTCTGTATTTTGCTGTCCCAAGACACTGCTTCACCAAGGTCTTAATTGAGCTCATCTGTTAAAGGTAACAATTATAACCCAGGTGTGATGACTTCTAGCTCGGATATAGCTTCAAACCAACTACAAACTGGGTGCCTGTCAAGGACCTACATTCCATAGACTTCCAGGCAGACACAGGTGGGAAGTGATGGAGAGGAGTTCAAACATCTCCGGGATCCTTTTCCTTCTGTGATGCCTCCTCCTGGCATCCAGGAAGACAGGGTAAAGGGGGTCACCCTCTCATAAGACCCCATCAGCTTCCCTGAAAGTGAAAATCCATACTGGAAAATGGAATCCATAATAGTGATACTCGCCACCTGCCCAGAGGAGCCAGGACAGTCTCAGTAAGGCTCTTCCCGCCCCCATTCCTCCCTCCCCACAGGATGCTGAGCGCCTGAAAGACCACTTTTTCCCTTTTACTGACAGCCTCTTGAGATTGTTTTATTTTAGCAACTGTGCTTCTGGAAAGCATAGTAGGAACTCTCCAAGTGATGGGGGTGAGGGTGGGGAATTGGAAGTATATGACTTGTTGCTTAAAAGCAAGCAACGAAAAAACTTGGTAGACCTATTGTAAGGGATGCTTATAGGACTAGAGTCTGGAATGAGGTGGGGGAGAGCACCAGTGACAAAGTTGCACAAGTCTCACTGCACTGCCTGCACTGGCTCTGATCATTGCCGTTGTCATTGTTTTAGGAGAGACATGTGCCATACCAAATGATGATACCTTGGTTGGAAAAGCAGATGAGAAAGGCAGGGAACACCATTCTCCACAAGCAGGTACAGAGGCAAAACATCTTGTTTTAAAATTCAAAATTGGATGTCTTAAAGTCATAATTGGTAGGTGAGTGGCTTTTCTTTCTCTTCTTTTAATAGAATCCATGATCGCTTCCGTTGGAAATCCAACACAAGTACTGAAAGTTACAGAGACATTTGGGACTTGGATAAGAGAGTCTGCTAACAAGAGTGATGAGCGGATCTGGGTGACTGAACATTTCTCAGGTACCTTCACTTGGCAATGACCCACATCTGTGTGGGAGTCGTGCCTTTCATCTGTTGTCTTCCTTCAGGCTTCTTCTATCTCTGTGTGTCTGAAATCCCTGCTGACAGGTGTCCCAGAACTGCCCTTTATTTCAGAAAGCACACATGAGAGGGCAGGACACTTTTCTCAGTTGAGCACACTGGTGACAAGCCTTGCAGTTCCGGTCACAAGGACATGAGTGGGGTATTCCCAATGTAGCTGATCCAGTTTTAGGCAAATTATCCAAAAGGAAACAGATAGCATTATGCCTACAGCCTTAAAAAGCCCCAAACCATAATGTGGAAGAAATGTAAGAGACAAAGTCTTGTCCCCTGTCCATATTTCTTTAAGGAGAATACTTTTGGCCACCTTTCTTAGATATCTGTTGGACAAAGAGCCCTGGGGTGAAGTGCCATCTTGCAGACACACTGCATCTAAGCATGACCCTACTGATCCTGCCCCGGAGGGACATGGGCAGGGATTGCCAGCGAGGTCAGGGATTGCTAGTGGTCGCCTCATTCCACAAGGGGTCTGCCATAGCTGGGACACTCTGCTACACTTCATCAGGGTTAAGTGATCAGCAGGTAGTGACTGCCTAGGTTACTGGCCGAGAAGGACTCTGTCTCAGAAGGCAAGAGGAACACTGAATTAGCTGTAGCAGGAGGAGGAGGAGGTAACTGCCCAAGTGCCAAGTGTTTGCTGTTCCCAGTACAGGCCTATTTGGATCTGATAGATTTTATGAACAATCAAGGTGCGCTGGGAGGGGGTGATACAGTTTTCCTGGGAGGAGCAAAGCCAACTCTGTGGCTCCTACCCTTGAAGCACGGTTCAGGAATCCAGAGAAGAGAACTGCACTGTGAGTTTGGGAGTCTGAGACTCCAACCTGGACATGGACCTTTGGCAGAACACCTCACTCTGAATTTTCTTCCTTTGAATTCCCTCCCCTGACTCACTCCCAAGCTGTGATTGCCTCTCTTGGCTTCCCCCCTTCAGGCATCAGGGTGAAGGAATTCAAAGACCAAGCCTCCCTGCTGAATGGCAGTTTCACTCTCCTGCATCTCCCGTATTATTTCCATGGGTGCGGGCATGCTGTTCACAACAACTCTCTCTACTACCACAAAGGAGGCTCCAACACCATAGTGAGGTGAGTCATTTGGGCCATGGCTATCCTCCTGCATCCCAGACAGCATCTGTGTGGTGCTTTAGTAATCTGAGAGCTACATCTTCCTGTCCTCAGAGCCGGGCACACAGAGGTCAGTCAGGGATTGCTGACTGAATGAACCACAGGACACAGTGAATGAGCCTCATGACCCAGCCCGGCTCTGGGATCTGCAACGTTGCTGGTGGGGACACCAAGAGTAAGGTCAGAGCCAGAGAGAGTAGACCTGGAGTGATAAGGGCTGCCGCTTTCTCATCCTTTGAGAAAAGTCGCAGCCAGAACTTCGCTCTCCCCAGGCAGGAAGGTGTCACACACACTCAAAGCTTCTGAAAAACTGTGGGTGTGAAGAATTGCATGTCACAGCTGAGATCACTGAAGACTAAGGACGACAATGCAAAGCTAGGGGTCTTTGAGTTCAGATTGATCTGTCGTCTTGATGGAGCCCTGGCCAGGCCACCTCTCCTCCTCTCTGCTTTCCCAAGGGAAAGGAAGGTGGTCACCTGGGTGGGTCACCTGGGCTCAGGGTAGCAGCCGTGCCCCCGGGGCTCCCCAAAAGAAATGATAAAAGTGTGTCTTTGTGGCTCAAGAAGAAATCAAGTTCTGGGCCGAAAGGGCACATCTTGGGCAAATGAAGAGAGCAGGGAGCTCGCTCAGGTTCCAACTTCGCCTGTTCACTCCATGGCCTCCTGTGGTCTGCAGGGCACCAGCTGTGCCCTTATCTGGGATAATTCCAGAATTACGAAAGCCACGGTCCCAGTCATTCAAAACAAGAGATAAGGGGCTGAGGGAGGGCTGGGTCCCTCTTCTCTCGCCGTCACTGCCCTCCTCCCCTTGGTGAGGTCCAACCACAACAACCTTGCTGGCATGGGAGTGTGGGTTAGGATGGGGACACGTGCACGTTAGCTGGGGCTGGAAGCGTCTCCTCCTCGCCCCCTCATCTCCCTCTCCCAGGCTTCCCCAGCATTTCCATATGCTGGCTGCGGCTTTGGGCAGTGTCTTGTGTTAACAGAAAACAAGAGCCAACCCGCCTCCTGTTCAGAAGCCAGTGGACCCCAGACAGATTCTTTCCTGTGACACTTCTCCTCATTTAGTCTGGCTGTTCCCTACTGCCACAGCGCTGATTTTACATAGGGATGAGGGTGGTAAGGGAGTTCCGGGGTGAGTGAGCCCCAGAAAGAGGATTGGACTCTCCAAGAGCGTCTTCTAACAAAGCTACCCGTGTCTGACACACGGCTTCAGCCTGCACTGTGCCAGGCCACCGTAGGGGTGGGGGCGGGGGCGGGGGCAGCCTGGAATTAGACCCTGCGAGGGGACAGGCCTCCTCAACCAACAGTACCGATGGACCGACTGGCAGTCCTGAGCTCCAGGCATTCAGAGGAAGGTGCAGACGTGGGCAGGCAGGCTGTTCTTGAGGCCTCATTTTCCTCTGGTTTCTTCTCACACTTACTTTAGGTCTCTTAATTGGCTTCAAGTTTGTTAGTTTAGGCTCCACCACATATCCGAAGATTGCTGCTTCTCCCTTTTCTTCTCCTGCTCAATGGCACCCTCTTGTGTTTATCCTCTCACTTAGCCTAATGTTTCTGAAGTTTCATTCCTGGAGTTAGGTTAACGTTTGAATCATAATCAACTTTGAGATATGGTCTGGCTTTGGAGTCTGCCTGGTCAGACAGCCTCCAGGAGCTGAGGGAATGGGATTCCGTGCTGTAACGGAATTTATCCAGTCACTTTCCTGACAAGAAAACTGACTTCATGGCAATGATTTGGCTACGTTTCCTCTCAGCTGACAACGTTCTTCTTCATTTAGACCACTGTGACATTTTTGTCTTGAAAATTCCAGCATGAGGTAGAGGAAACCCCTACCAAACTTGCAGTTAGTAAGTCAGGTGGAGAAGGACAGACACCATATGTTTGCACTCATACGTCTAACAGGAGAAACCTAACAGAAGACCATAGGGAGGGGAAGGGGGAAAGAGAGTTGGGGAGAGAGAGGGACACAAAACATGAGCGACTACTGAATACTGAAAATGAACCGAGGGCTGAAGGGGGAGGGGAGGGGGGAAGGGGAGTGGTGGTAGTGGAGGAGGGCACCTGTGGGAAGAGCACTGGGTGTTATATGGAAACCAATCTGACAATAAACTATTATTTAAAAAATTAATAAAATGAAAAACTAAAGGAAAAAAAAGAAAATCTAAATTCGAACTCTGGCTACTTACTCATATTCCTGGGCTAGTCAGTTCTTTCTTATTTGTAAGATGAAAAGACTAGACTCAATCATTTTTTTAAGGCTCTTGCAGGTCTAAGAATCTTAGGGCGTTTCAGGAGATTAGGAAATACCTGAGGAGTCTTGAGGGTAAGAGGTTTCCTGGGGTCACGTAGCTCACAGGTGGACACTTAGATGTAATCAGCAACCAGTAGACTTGGAACTTAGAAATGCGGAATGCCAAGCCCCATCCCAGTTTAATAGAGGAGGCAAAACAAATAAACAAAAAACCCACCATTGTCCACAAAAATACTGACTTATATCTACCTTTTTTCACATTTCAGATTTGAATTTGGCAAACAAACATCCCAAACTCTGAAACTTGAAAATGCCCTGTATTTTGATCGAAAATACCTCTTTGCAAATTCCAAAACTTACTTCAATTTAGCTGTGGATGAAAAGGGCCTTTGGATTATCTATGCTTCAAGTGTGGATGGCTCGAGCATTCTTGTCGCCCAGTTGGATGAGAGGACATTCTCTGTGGTCCAACACATCAATACCACGTACCCCAAGACTAAGGCCGGCAACGCCTTCATTGCCCGAGGGATCCTTTATGTCACGGACACCAAAGATCTGAGGATAACATTTGCCTTTGATTTGTTAGGAGGGAAACAGATCAATGCAAACTTTGATTTAAGAACTTCCCAGTCTGTTCTTGCTATGTTATCCTACAATATGAGAGACCAGCATTTATATTCATGGGAAGATGGTCATTTAATGCTTTATCCTGTGCGGTTTTTGTCAGCTACAATAAACCAGTGATGAGTTGCATTCTGTCCCCCCTTGGTAAATTTCAGATGTCTCTGGTACCATCAATATTCCAACATAAAACCTGTCTTTAGGGTAACCAGATACTTAGCTGTCGTAATCTCATGACTTGAGTGTTTATATAGTCAGGGAACCCTCTTTAAATTCCATTTCCCTGGAGGAAAATAGCAGACTGGAAGTCAAAATGGCTATGATTTGGTGATTTCTCCGCCGACTATCTGGGCAAGTTACTCTTCTCTCTTTGGGCCTTGTTTTCCTGACTGGTAATTTGAAAGGGCTGCCAAAGATGATTGGCAAGATTTCCTCCACCTGTAGGAATTTCTGTGCTTCTCGGCTGTTGCTGCTTTCACAGCTGGTACATATTTGGTTTTCGTTTTTGGTTTTTAACCATGTGGTGAGCAAATTTACCTCTGAGTTGATAAGCCCAAATACTTGAGCAATGAATCCCTTAGTACGACTTGGGTTCAGTGCCTTGGGAAGCTGCATGGACCCTTTAAGGCTGTGGAGGGACCACATTACCCGTAATTTATTACCTTTCTCTGCATCTGCACCTGCCGCCACAGCACCAGAATGACCATCATCCTCAGCGCGTGATCGCCCCTCCCAGGTAAACAGAAGCCACGCCCAGTGACGCGCCCGGGGTTTGCTGATGAAACAGAAACAGGCCTTTCCAGGTTCCTGTCGGTCTCTGGTCAGGCTGTAGATCACAAACGCTGAATCCTCCGGCCTCCCTGGCTGCTGCTTTCACGGCTATGCATCTGCTATCAAAGTGCTGAATATTATGTTAGTAGGCATTAATCTGGCTAGAACCATGGGAAGCCCTTTTGCAGTTTTTGGAAGAGGCACCATTTGTGATTGTGTGTCTAGAACAGGGACGGGCAAACCATGGCCCTTAGTCCAAAGCTAGACCACTGCAAGTTTTTGTGAAGTTGTATTGGAACAGGGTCACTTGACCTTGGTTGTGTATCAGAGTTTGTGACTTGTGACTACTTTTGTCATAATTGAGTTGTAAAAAAAAGTTGAGTAGGGCCCTTTACAGCAAAAGTTTGCTGACTTGTGATCTCGGCTATAAAATGAGCCTGGGTGTTGGCAGGGCTTCTTCACCAGAAGCTGTTTGTTATATTTTGTTTTATTCCAGACAAAGAAGGAGTCATGTATAGGGTTTGAGTGTTTGATCGAGGGGAAGGGTTAGAACAGCAGAAAACTAAGTGGCCCTCCTCCAAAGCGGTTAGTAAATCACCTTCCCTAACACAAACTTAGTAAGCCATTCCCTAATATAGTTTCAAAGGATGTGATCTGGTCCCATTGGAAGCCAGGAGAAAAATCCAGCTTAACTTGCACCTGAATGCCCTTAAGTACGTATTCTCTGCCAATTCAGCTCTTCAGAAATCCTGCAGCCGGGGATATGGGCAGGGCTGCTGACAGGAGAGAGGAACCTGCAAAACTACTTGGGGTCCCACAGCCAGGAAGGAAGGGAGCCTAGGGAGAATCTTATGTAAAGATTTTTTTATCCTTTTGATTTCACTGAATTTATGTGTATGTCGGAGGAGAGCAACGCGCTCAGGGTTTTTCATACGTGAGGGCTGGAGTGTGGCCTGATGACTTAACAGAAGCATTTTAAAACTTAGCAGCTATACAGATTTGGGTATTTCAGTCTCCACACCCCCTACAAACATGTAGGCAGCTACTGGGGACTTCTTTGTTGCTGTATTCTCAAAATAATGGATATTTAAAACGTTTTCTCCACTTTTCTGTTGGATTGATTGTGTCTTGTCAGCATAGCTTTAAAAAAATACTTCAGAGTTATGTTTTGTAACAAAGTAAAATAGTTTCATGTGTAAGATCAATGCAACTATGATACTAGTCTTTTAAAGTATTTGAATATATGCATTTCTGTTTCTGGACACAGGGCACTTGGATATGAATACAGTTTCATAGTAATAGTAATATCTACATCCAGTAATAATTGTATATACGGTAGCAACCAAAGAAGTTTGTTGAATTAGCACATATTCCTGTTAGGAAAAAATTTTTTTAGAAACCTCAGTCTTGATATCTGAGCTATCCTTGCTCCCTTGATTGTGTGTACAGGATCATAGACTTACTGCTAGAGAAGCTTATACTGGGATTTTTTTCCCGATGGCAGACTAACATCAGAATAACTGAGTTATCCAGGGTGTAGGGTAACACTATCGTGGGGTTGAAGGTTTGTCTTCACAGAAGGCAAAGAAGTCAGATTTTACTCATTCTTGCCTGCAAACACTATTTAAAAAAAAAAAGTTTGGGCTCACTGCTAAAGTAGAATGTACAACCTAATGTTTTTAAGTCAAGGTATCATCTAAGAAGTTTACATTTGTCATTTACAATCAAAGTTGCTTTAAAGCACTTTTCAAATATCTGCACTTCTGATGTCAGAATCAAAGCAGATAATTTGCTAATTCTTCTTTAATCTAAAATAGATAGCTTTCCCCTGGAAAGTAAATAAAACTGTCCTCCCAACCTCAAATGTAGTCCAGTCAGTATTTCAAAGCATTTTCTCACAAAGTGATAATATGACCTATCAAAGCCGTGCAGGTGGTCATGGCCTCAGTGGATCACTGAGCCCAGGTTATGACAGAGAAAGAGTTCTGGAGTGAAAGCTTTAAAATGAGGAGTTCAGGGGTACCTGGGTGGCTCAGTCAGTTAAGTGTCCAACTTTGGCTCTGGTCATGGTCTCGCGATCTGTGAGTTCGAGCCCTGCATCGGGCTCTGAGCTCAGAGCCTAGAGCCTGCTTCAGATTCTGGTCTCCCTTTCTGTGTCTTCCCTGCTTGTGCTCTGTCTCTCTCACTCTCAAAAATAAAAACAGTTTTAAAAAAATTTTAATAAGATAAAAAGAGGAGTTCAAAGGTGCCTGGGTGGCTCAGCTAGTTAGCGTCCGGCTTCAGCTCAGGTCATGATCTCATGGTTCGTGGGTTTGAGCCCCGCATCAGGCTCTATGCTGGCAGCTAGCCTAGAGCCTGGTGCCTGCTTCAGATTCTGTGTCTCCCTCTATCTCTGACCCTCCCCTGCTCATGATCTGTCTCTCAAAAATAAATAAGTGGTTAAAAAAAAAGTTCTGGGTTTAGTTCCCTTCCCAGTCATTCCCTTGAAGGTTGCCACATGAGGGGCAAATGAGACACTATGATCCTTGAAGAGCCAGAAGTCACATTCCAACTGCAAGGGTACATTTTGGCTGTGACTGGTGTCAAACCATGTGAAGAAGTGTGTGATAGGGCTTTTCCGTTTCCCCGCCGCTGCTGGGACCCGGTGTAGCACACTATTAAAAGATGTGATGTCCAATCTGTAACCACAGATCTTAACAGTTCTGAAAAATGAATCATGGCGAATGTCTCTTCTTTGGTTGTCATTTATTTAACTAACGTTAGTCAATAAAATAAGTCACATGTTGAAACAAGTGTATTCTTATTTTTACCTCCTGTTGATTTATATGTAACATTTAAAAGAAAAAATAACAACCCAAAATAATATTGTGGAAGAATTACAGTGGTTGCTCCTCTGTTGAACCTCTTGAAATTTGCTGACTCCTGAATACTGAGAAGTCATTGATAAAGACTATGTGTTGTCTACAGGAAAACTGGAAGATGTAAAATCCAGTAACTAGAAATAGAGACAGGCATAAATGCAGTGAAGATCTGCTAATTTATTGGCATAGACAAAACAACTGGAAAGGGCATAATATTTTGGTCTAAAAATAAAATAGGACAGATTTTTTTAAAAATGAATTGGTGTGAATTTGGGCAGGTATCCTAATCCCTCAGCCTCTGTTTCGTCTGTAAAACGTATCATAGTATTACTTACCTCCTTTGATTTTTCTGTATGAAATGAGAAATGCTAAGAAAATGATACAATTCTTGATAAATTACTGTTGTTATTTGGACAATTCATCCTTAGTGAGAACCAGATTCTTGCGGCCTTACTCAAGGGTTGCAGGGATGCATCAGGGCCACCACACCACTTCATACCACCAAAAATGGTTCTTAGCAATGTAACAAATATATAGCAAAACTGGTCCTAAGAATAAAAAAAAAATTTCCCTCTGCCCTTCCCAGCCTCCTCCCTTCCACAGGCGCTGAATCAAAGGCACTCTTCAATGATAGCCTCCTAACTGAACTCCAGCCCAGAGCTTGCTTCCTGGGGAACCCAACTTACTGTAGAGTTGCCAGATAAAATACAGGATGCCCCTTAAAACTTAAATTCCGATAAAGGACAAGAACAACATTTTTAGTGTAAGTTTGTCCCAGGTATGGCACAGAATATATGTACAATTAAACTTGTTTATCTGAAATTCTAATTTTGTTGGGAATCCTGCAACCCTCAACAGATGTTGGTCCTAAAAAGAAGCCCCTGAGATCAGGTTTTGGAGTTGGATCATTCACCACCTGCTGATAGTAGATTGAGCACAATTAGCCTTTGGGACAATGAGATGGTCCGTTTGTTAAAACTTTGGGTGATGAGTGGTATACCAGTGGAAAGCAATACTTTAGCTAATGTTATGTATCAGACATTTGAGAATTAGGGAGAAATAGGGACTAAAAAGGTAATAAAATCAAGACGCTGTTGCTAAGCTTGATTGACCCTCTGGAAAAAGATAAAACGCTGAAACCAATTAATTCCCAAGTGAAAGCTGTGGAAAAGCCCAGGTAGGGTCTCCTTCCCAGCATTCAAAGAGGCTCTCCTCTCTTGCAGGAGATGAGCGAGAAAAACTGAGGACCTGACTCTGGACTAAGCAGAGTTGCCAAGCTCTGAAGAAGGTGAAACTCGCAGTGAGACAACTTGGTTGTACCAAGGTGAGGACCCACCGAGACAGAAAGATTGGGAATCTGCCGTGTGGGGTGGGGATATCTAGATTGGCTGCTTCTAAATTCGGTGTGTGTTATATTCATGGTCATTTGGAAATAAGGAGGAAATCCAGGGTTGGGGTACTTTAAGCTTGTTGGCAATTTTTTTCTGCAAAAAGCCAGATAATAAATGATTTCAGCTTTGTGGGCCACACTGTCTCTGCTTAACTACTTAACTCTGCTGTTGTAGCTAAAAACAATCCTAGACAACACATAAGTGAGGAAGCATGGCTATATTTCAAAAAACTTTGTGGACATTGAAATTTGAATTTTATAATTTTCAAGTATCATAAAATGTTTCTCTTTTGACTTTTTCCCTAACCATTTAAAAATGTAAAAACCACTCTTGGCTTACAGATTGTACAAAAACAGGGGGTAGGCTGTCTTTGACCTACAGCCCAGGTTGCTGACCCTGGGTGTGATACTGTGATTTAGAATTAGACACATGTATTTGTTCTTTGTCCCCTTTTCTTTTTATGTTTTTTATTTAATTTTGAGAGACAGAGACAGAGCGAGCAGGGGAGGGTCAGAGAGAGAAGGAGACACAAATTCTGAAGCAGGCGTCAGGCTCTGAGCTAGTTGTCAGCACAGATCCCGACACGGGGCTCGAACCCACGAACCGTGTGAGGTCATGACCTGAGCCGAAGCCAGACGCTCAACCAACTGAGCCACCCAGGCGCCCCCTTAGTCCCCTTTTCTTACACAGAGCTCCTAAAACTATTGGAATTTCCTGTGACAAGGGCCATAAGAGTTGTCTTTTATTGTTAATGAGGTGACTTTTGAAAAGGCCCTAAAGCCAAGGATGGAGGCTGGTTGCCAGGGCACCCAAATATGTCATTAGAAGGTTGGGACTTTGAGTCCCACCTTGGCCTCCAGGGAGGAGAGATGGGCTGGAGGTTAAATCAGTTGCCAGCTGCTGATGATTTAATCGACCATGGCTATGTAATGAAACCTCCATTAAAAACCCAAAAGGACTTTTCTGTATTTATGAGTCTGTTTCTCCTTTTATTGTGTTTTATTGAAGTTTTTTCCCTGTAAATGGTTCTATTTATGCTTTTTTTGGTGTATTTTTTGGATATGTTTTGTTTTATCATTTCTGCATGTAAGTGAACTTTATACTGTATTTGTCTTGGGTTTATTTCACTTATCACAATATCCTCTACATCCATCATGTTTTCTCAAATGGCAAGAACTCAGTCTTTTTTATGGTGGAGTAATATTCCATTGTGTGTATATACACCACATCTTTCTTTATCCATTCACCTATCAATGGGTTCTTAGGTTGTTTCCCTATCTTGGCTAATGTAAATAACACTGCAGTAAACACAGGGATGTGTATATCTTTACAAATTAGTGTTTGTTTCCTTCAGGTAAATACCCAAAAGTTGAATTACTGCATCATATGGTGCTTCTGTTTTTAATTTGTTTAGGAACCTCCATACTGTTTTCCACAGTGGCTACACCAATTTACATTCCCACCAGCAGTGCACAAGGGTTCCCTTGTCTCCACCTCCTTGCCAACACTTGTTTCTGGTCTCTTTGATACTAGCCACTCTATTCAACACCAAATAATAATTATCATCATCATCATCTGATTAAAGAGTGGACAAAAGACCTGAATAGACATTTTCCCAAAGAAGACCTACAAACGGCCAACAAACACATAAAAAGATAGTCAACGTCACTAATTATCAGAAAAATGCAAATCAAAACCGCAATGAGATACCCCCCACACCAATCATTCTGCCTTTTAATGGAGGTATTTAAACAAGGGATTAGTGAACTACAGTCTGCTGGGTTACTTTTCTTGTGAATAATGTTTTATTGGAATGCAACCACAGTCATTTCTTTATGTATTGACTGACACTGGTTTTGTGCTACAAAAGCAGAGTTATGTAGTTGCTACCGAAACCTGCAAACGTAAAATAATTACTAACTAGCCCTTTAAGAAAAGGTTTGCTGACCCTTGGTTAGACCATTAACATTTAATGTAATTATTGTTATGGTGGATTTAAATCTATAATCTTGATATCATCTCATCTGTCCCTTGTTGTTTTTCTGCTGTCTCTTGAACTGATTGAATTTTTAAGATAATTCTACCTTATGATTTTCTTGGCTTATTATAATAAGTATAAGTTGCTATAAACCATTTACTGTTGTTTTATTTTCCTTCAAGGTTGATCATGTGTATTTTTATCAGTTTACGTGTACTTTTTGTGTGTAAGAAACTGAGAACAATATATTTCCATTCTCATCTCCTGGCCTTTTAGCTATTGTTCTCATACATTTTCCCTGTACATGTTATGCAAAACCAGCAAGTATTTTTATTTTTTATTCAGGTAGACAATCACCTTTAAAAGATATTTAAATAATGATTAAAAACGTATATTCTTCATCTATGTAGTTACCAGTGCTGGTGCTTTATGTTTCTTTTCTTTTCTTTTTTTATTGATAGTTTATTACCAAGTTGGTTTTCATATAACACCCAGTGCTCTTCCCCACAAGTGCCCACCTCCATGGCCATCACCCCACAACCCCTTTCCTCCTCCCTCTTCCACCCTCAGTTTGTTTTCAGATTTCAAGAGTCTCTCATGATTTGCCTCACTCCCTCTCCCTAACTTTCTTCCCCTCCCCTTTCCCCTTCCCATGGTCCCTTGTTAGGTTTCTTTTGTTAGACCTAGGAGTGACAACATATGGTATCTGTCCTTCTCTGCCTGACTTATTTCACTTAGCATGACTCCCTCTAGCTCCATCCATTTTGCTACAAATGGCCAGATTTCATTCTTTCTCATTGCCATGTAGTATTCCATTGTATATATACACACCGCATCTTCTTGATCCACTCATCAGTTGGTGGACATTTAGGCTCTTTCCATGTTTTGGCTATTGTTGACAGTGCTGCTATGAACATCGGGGTACATGTGCCCCTATGCATCAGCACTCCTGTATCCCTTGGGTAAATCCCTAGCAGTGCTATCGCTGGGTCATAGGGGAGTTCTATGGATAGTTTTTTGAGGAACCTCTGCACTGTTTTCTAGAATAGCTGCACCAGTTTACATTGCCACCAATGTAGGAGGGTGCCCATCTCTCCACACCCTCGCCAGCATCTATAGTCTCCTGATTTGTTCATTTTAGCCACTCTGACCAGCGCGAGGTGGTATCTCAGTGTGGTTTTGATTTGTATTTCCCTGATGCTGAGTGACGCTGAGCATTGTCTCATGTGTCTATTGGCCATCTGGATGTCCTCTTTGGAGAAGTGTCTGTTCATGTCTTCTGCCCATTTCTCCACTAGATTATTCATTTTTCCAGGGTGGAGTTTGGTGAGTTCCTTGTAGATTTTGGATACTAACCCTTTATCTGACATGCCATTTGCAACTATCTTTTCCCATTCTGTCGGTTGCCTATTAGTTTTGTTTTAAAAAATTTTTTTAATGTTTTATTTATTTTTGAGACAGAGACAGAGCATGAGCAGGGACGGGGAGAGAGAGACAGAGACACAGAATTGGAAGCAGGCTCCAGGCTCTGAGCTGTCAGCACAGAGCCCAATGCGGGGCTCAAACCCATGAACATGATATCATGACCTGAGCTGAAGTCGGAGGCTTAACTGACTGAACCACCCAGGCGCCACTATTAGGTTTTTTTTTATTGTTTTCTTTGCAGTGCAGAAGCTTTTTATCTTGATGAGGTCCCAATAGTTCATGTTTGTTTTCATTTCCCTTGCCTTTGGGGATGTGTCGAGTAGGAAGTTGCTGCGGTTGAGGTCAAAGAGGCTGTTTCCTGCTTTCTCCTCAAGGGTTTTGATGGTTTCCTGTCTCCCATTCAGGTCCTTCAGCCATTTTGAGTTTATTTTTGTGTATGGTGTAAGAAAGTGGTCTAGTTTCATTCTTTTGCATGTTGCTGTCCAGTTCTCCCACCACCACCTGCTAAAGAGGCAGTCTTTTTTCCATTGGATACTTTTTGCTGTCTTATCAAAGATTAATTGGCCGTGCACTTGTTGGTCCAGTTCTGGGCTCTCTATTCTATCCCATGGATCTATGTGTCTATTTTTTGTGCCAAAAGCATACTGTCTTGATGATGACACCTTTGTAGTAGAGGCTAACGTCTGGGATTGTGATGCCTCCCATATTGTGTAAGGTCCGTCAGTGGGAGATCCCACTGCCCTGGTCCGAGATTGACGCATACCCCAATCAGTCTCGAGAGCCGCCACTTGATGCAAACAGCAAGAGGTTTTATTCGGGGACCAGCGCGCTGGGGCTCAACTCGTATCCCACGCAGGGGTAGAGGAGAAGAGCCTCCAGCAAACAACAAGCAAGGTTTTTATGGCCA
>NC_043708.1:90169024-90176294 GCF_006229205.1 Suricata suricatta
TGGGCCCTTACACTGCTGCAGGTTCGGCCGATGTTGCATCACCTATTCTCTGATTGGCCCTTTTTACTTAACCCATGCTCACCCGATCTTGCCTAAGCTGAGACTTCCCCACCCCCTTAAGATTTTTGCCCGCATGGCAGGCTAAGGGAGGTGGAGGAGGGGTCACAGAGCTGATTCCGTGAGATTTTCACTCTTACAATTGGTTTTCTTCTTCAATATTACTTTGGCTATTCAGGGTTTTTTGTGGTTACAAGTAAAATTACGAATTTTAAGACAATTTGTTCTCACTTTGAGAAGAATGCTGGTGCAATTTTGATGGGGATTGCATTGAATGTGTAGATTGCTTTGGGTAGTAATGACATTTTCACAATGTTTATCCTTCCAATCCATGAGCATGGAATGTTTTTCCATTTCTTGGTGTCTTCTTCAGTTTCTTTCATAAGCTTTCTATAGTTTTCATCATACAGGTTTTTTACATCTTTGGTTAGGTTTATTCCTAGGTATTTTATGGTTTTTCATGGAATTGTGAATGGGATCAGTTTCTTGATTTCTCTTTCTGTTGCTTCATCTTTGGTGTATAAAAATGGAACCAATTTCTGTACATTGATTTTGTACCCTGAGACTTTATTGAATTCATGGATCAGTTCTAGAAGGCTTCTGGTGGAGTAGGTCCGGTTTTACTTGTAGAGTAGCATGTCATCTGCAAAGAGTGAAAGTTTGACTTCATCTTTGCCAATTCTGATGCCTTTTATTTCCTGTTGTTGTCTGGTTGTTGATGCTCGGACTTCCAACACTATGTTAAACAACAGTGGTGAGAGTGGACACCCTTGTCGTGTTCGTGATCTCAGGGGGAAGGCTCTCAGTTTTTCCCCGCTGAGGATGATATTACCTGTGGGCTTTTTATAAATTGCTTTAACAATGTTTAAATAAGTTCCTTCTATCCTGACTTTCTCGAAGGTTTTTATTAAAAAGGGATGCTGTATTTTGTCAAATGCCTTTTCTGCATCTATCTACAGGCTCATATGGTTTTTATCTTTTCTTTTGTTAACTTGATGTATCACATGGATGGATTTGTGAATATTGAACCAGCCCTGTAACCCAGGAATGACTTGATCATGATGGATAATTCTTTTCATATGTTGTTGAATTCGATTTGCTAGTATCTTGTTCAGTACTTCTGCATCTGTATTCATTAAGGATATTGCCCTTAGTTGTCTTATTTTGTTGGGTCTCTGGTTTAGGAATCAAGGTGATGCTGGCTTCATAGAATGAGTTGAGACATTTTCCTTCTATTTCTATTTTTTGGAATAGTTTGAAAGAATGGGTGTTAATTCTGCTTTAAATGTCTGGTAGAATTCCCCAGGGAGGCTCTTGTTCATTGGGAGATTTTTGATAACTGATTTGATTTCCTCACTGGTTATTGGTCTGTTCAGATTTTCTAGGTCTTCCTGTTTGAATTTTGGTAGTACACGTGTGTTTAGGAATTTGTCCATTTCTTCTAGATTGTCCAGTTTGTTGGCATATAATTTTTCATAGTAATCTCTGATGATTGCTTTTATATCTGAGGGGTCAGTGTAATAGATCCATTTTCATTCATGAATTTGTCTATTTGGGTGCTCTCTCTTCCCCCCCCCCCCACCTGCAGAGCCTAGCTATAAGTTTATCAATTTTATTTTTTCAAAAAATCAACTCTTGGTTTCATTGATCTGCTTTACTCTTTTTTTGAATTACATATTGTTTATTTCTGCCTTGATCTTTATTATTTCTGTTCTTCTGCTGGGTTTGGGGTGCTCTTGTTGCTCCCCTTCTAGTTTCCTTAGGTGAGCTGTTAGATTTTGAATTTGCACTTTTTCCAGTTTCTTGAAATAGTCCTGGACTTAAATATGCTTTCCTCTTAGGCCTGCCTTTGCTGTGTCCCAGAGAGTTTGGATTGTTGTATTTTCATTTTCATTGGTTTCCATATATATTTTAATTTCTTCATTAATTGCCTGCTTGGCCCATTCATACGTTAGTAGGGTGGTTTTTAACCTCCATGTTTTTGGAGGTTTTCCAGACTTTTTCCTGTGGTTAATTTCAAGTTTCATAGCATTGTGATCTGAAAGTGTGCATGTTATGATCTCAGTTCTTTTGTATTTATGGAGGGCTGTTTTATGATCCAGTATGTGATCCGTATTGGAGAATGTGCCATGTACACTCGAGAAGAAAGTGTATTCCCTAGCTTCAGGATGCGGACTTCTAAATGTATCTATTAGTTCCATCTGTTCCATTGTGCCGTTCAGGTCCATTGTTTCTTTAGTGATTTTCTGTCTGGTTGACCTGTCCATTGCTGTCAGTGGAGTATTAAAATCCCCTGCAATTAGCACATTCTTACCAATAAGATTGTTTCTGTTTATGATTAGTTGTTTTATGTATTTGGGTGCTCCCAAATTTGGTGCATAGATGTATATAATTGTGAGTTCTTGATGGAGAGATCCTATAATTATTATATAATTTCTTCCTCATCTTTTGTAACTGCCTTTACTTTAAAGTCCAGTTTGTCCTATAAGTATGGCTACTCTGGCTTTTTTTTTTTTTTTTTTTTTTTTTTACTTCCAGTCGCATGATAGATATTTCTCCATCCCCTTACTTTCAATCTGACTTTGTCTTCAGGTCTAAGATGAGTCTCTTGTAGACACCAATTACATAGATCTTGGCTTTTTATCTGCAGATTTCTGCTACCCTGGGTTGTTTAGTTGGAGCATTAAGTCCATTTACGTTCATTGTTATTATTGAAAAATGTGGGTTTAGATTCATTGTGTTCTCTGTAGTATTCATGTTTGTAGTGATATCTCTGCTATCTTATATTCCTTCCTACATTTCCCACATAGAGTCCCTCTTAGGATTTCTTGTAGGGCTGGTTTGGTGGTGATGATTTCTCTCAATTTTTGTTTATTTCGGAAAACTTTTATTTCTCCTATTTTGACTGACAGGCTTGTTGGATAAAGGATTCTTGGTTGCACATTTTTTCTGTTCATCACATTGAAGATTTCCTGCTATTCCTTCCTGGCCTGCCACGTTATAGTAGATAGGTCTGTAACCACTCTGATAGGTTTCCCTTTGTATATTAGGGCCCTTTTATCCCTAGCTGCTTTCAGAATTCTCTCCTTGTCTGTATATTTTGCCAGTTTCACTATGATATGTCATGCTGAAGGTGAATTCAAGTTACATCATAGGGGAGTTCTATGCGCCCCTTGAATTTCCATGTCTTTTTCCTTCCCCAGGTTTGGGAAGTTCTCTGCTATAATTTGGTCAAGCACCCCTTTAGGACCTTTTTCCCTTTCTTCCCCTTCAGGAACTCCTGTGATAAGGATAGTGTTCCATTTGATCGTATCACTCAGGTCTTGAATTCTCCTTTTGTGCTCCCATATCAATTTCTCTCTCTTTCTTGGCTTTCTCTTGTGCTATAACTGTGGCTTCTAATTCACCTATTCTCCTGTCTGTCTCTTCAATCTGTGCCATGGCTGCCTCCCTTTTATTTGCCTTTTTTAAACTTGTCACAGCTATTTTGAAGGTTCCTAGTCTGTATGTCAATAGCTTCTCTGATGTTTTTTTCAAGCCTAGTAATTAAATTTATGACAATTGTTCTAAATTCTTTTTCAGTTAAGTTGTTTATGTGTGTTTTGAGCAGTTCTCTGGCTGTGATTTCTTCCTGGAATTTCTTTAGAGGAGAGTTCTTTCATTTCATCATTTGGGCTAGCTTTCTGTCTCTTGTCAGTTTTAAAAGCTTGTTGTGCACTCTCCACCTGTTAGTATTGCTCTATTAAAGGAGGCTTATTGACCCCCCCCCCCCAAGGCCTGTCATTTCAGGAAGTGTTCCTTTAATGGTGTCTCTCAGTTTCTCTTGTTGTGCCTTTGATTATTTTAGTTTCCTGCTCAGTGGTATTTGGGACTCTCTACCAGGTGTAATTTGGCTTGTTTCTTGAGGTAGTCCTTGTCGTAACCCGAGCTCAGGGTCGCGTTACTTCACTGAGCCCCGAGTTGAGGCACCAATTGTTGTAACCCGAAGGCCGGGGCCGCTCGTCCCCGGTGATCGGTGGTACCTGTTTCATCCGCCCTGACTGGCAGGGCGGAGAATCGTCCCGGGTCCTTCTCCTGAGGGAGGGAGAGAAAAAGGGGGCAGGAGAGGGAGACGCAAAGAGTAAAGACAGAACTCACGGTTCTCCGATCAGGCGAAAGAGAGCGTTTATTCAAAGAACTGTTCTTATATAGTCTTCAGGGGGGGGAAAACAAGGCAAGCTGACCTAGGCAGACTACAGAGTCGAATGCATATCAAAGAAGCGCCCAGACTTTGCCTTAGTAATCTTGGGGGATGGAGAACTAACACTGAATACGGTTTTGATCTTTTGTGTGCCTTGGCCACTCACGTCTAGCTCAGCAAGATAGTTGCCAAAAGTTATTTTGACCAGGAAATGGCAATCTCCAGCCTCCAGATGCAAATCTTGTTTACTGGCTCACTCAACGGAGTGATAATCCTTGCCTGAGGCAGACAGAAAACTTGGCGGCCCCGACAAGTCCTGAAGAGAAGAACAGACAGACCAATAAACAGGGAACAAAAGCATGCCAATGCACAGGCAAATCATATAAATAAGCAAACCAAAAGGGTAAAAAAAATAGGAAAAGAAAAGAGAAAAAGAAGGGGGGACAGAAACGACAAAGGACAGTCTGTAAAACCTGCAGAGGAGAGAGATAAGAATGAGATAAGGAAAAGTTTATCTGGATGGCTGGAATGATCTAATCACAGCAGTGTATAAATGTTGGTCTTTCCCAGACCCCAGGGGTGAAAAGGAGAAATAAAGGAAAAAAAGAAAAGAGAAAAAAGATTTTTTAAAAAAGTTAAAAAAAAAAAAAGGAGGGGGGGTGTTAAAAAAAAAAAAAAAGGCAGCTCTTCAGGGCTGATGGGCATGCTTTGGTGTAAGTAGGTCGGGTCTCGGGCTACTCACCAAGGCCCCACCTTAGGGGTTGCTGGGAGAAGAATGGTGGGGCCCCAAACCCTTCTCAGACCACGTTATCTCAGACCACGTTACCAGCCACTTATTTTAAGTCCAATCTCCCTGTGCCTCGGGCTCTCCCTATGCCAAGGGCGGGCCAAATTGTTTTGTTTTGTTTTGTTTTGTTTTGTTTTGTTTTGTTTTGTTTTCCCTAGACTCCGCCACTTTTCCAAATCCTAGTCCATACACTTTAATGCTGTTGTCCGAGATGAGATGAAATGAAATGTCTTCCCGCAGGCAGGCGGCTTTCTAGCCAGGATTGAGTAAGGGAATGAGGAGCCAGCTTATCCCTGGCTCTGCCTGGAGTCACCAAGCTGCAGAGCCCAAGGGAGAACAAGCCCGCTGAGGGGGATGAATTTACTTCCCTGTGTCCAGCAGCTATATATGGGATGGTGTGTCTCTGAGTCCCAGGCCGAGGTCTCTCCCTCTCCAGCATCTCTCTATGATCGTTTTCAGTCTCTTTCTTCCCCTAGGCTCTCTGCTGCTCTACACAGCCATTTCGCAAGTGGCTCCAAATGGCCACCTCTGCACACACAGCCCTCTCCCACCTTTTTGGGCACTTCTCTCTCCTGGCTCCACTTTGGGCCGCCGCTCCCTTCCCTTCCCTTAGTGTCTCTGGTCCCAGTTTGCTCGCACTCGGGCATCCATGAGGCTGTCATCTATAAGGGCTCTGTGCACACACCTTTAGTTCTTGAAGATCAGAATATAGTGGCTTTGGTCCTCCTCAGTTTGATTATTGCGGGCGGGCGGAAGCCACAAAGCTCCCTACTTCTCTGCCATCTTTCCCCTCCCCCTAGCTAGGTTTTTGCAAAGGTTTTTTTTTTAACAACATACTATAATTTATTTTATTATCAATCATCTAAATTCATAATATCTCTAGATTAACACCCAGTGACCCAGTACTTTAGTCTTGAAAAAGGTTTTGAAAAAGCGTCCCTTCTGTGCAGTTGATTTGGCTGTTTAATTCCAGTATAATAAACACAGTGTTATATATTTCAGGTATATAATACAGTGACTGAAAATTCTATACATTACTTACTGCTCACCAAGATGAGTGTACTTCTAATACCCTTCACCTATTTTACTGATCATCCCACCCACCTCCCCTCTGGTCACTACCAGCTCTCTATATTTAAGAATCTGGTGTGGGTGGGGGAGTCTTGTCCACTTTTGGATCATTTATTAAATTGCACATAGGAGTAAAATCTTACTGTATTTACTGTCTTTCTGTAACTGACTTATTTCGCTTAGAATAATACCCTCTAGACTCATCCATGCTGTTGTAAATGGCAAGATTTCACTTTATTATGACTAATATTTCTGTGTGTGTGCTCGCGCCAATCTTCTTGATCCACCCATCTCTTGATAAACACCTGTGTTGCTTTTTGTAATTTGGCTATTATAAAGCTGCAATAACATAAGGGTGCATATATCCTTTCGAATTAGCATTTTTATATTCTTTGGGCAAATACCCAGTAGTGGAATTACTGTCCTACGGTAATTCAATTTTTAGATTTTTTAGGAATATCCATTGTGTTTTCCCCCAAAAGCTTTACCAGTTTGCACTCCTACCAATGGTCTGAGGGTTCCTTTTATTTTTTTCTTTTTCCAAATCCTTGTCAACATTTGTTTTTAATTTTCCATTCTGACAGGTGTGAGGTAGTATCTTGTTGCATTTCCTTGATGATTTGTGATATTGATCATCTTTTCATGTGTCTATTGGCCATCTAGAGGGCTTGGGAGAAATGTCTGTTCATGTCTTCTGCCCAGTTTTTAGTTACTTGTTTTTTGGGTGTTGTTATAGGAGTTTTTTTTTTTTTTTAAAGTTTATTGTCAAATTGGTTTCCATACAACACCCAGTGCTCTTCCCCATAAGTGCCCTCCTCCATCACCACCACTTCTTTCCCCCCTCCCCCTTCCCCTTCAACCCTCAGTTCATTTTCAGCATTCAATAGTCTCTCAAGTTTTGCATCCCTCTCTCTGCCCAACTCTGTTCCCTCTTCCCCTCCCTCTGGTCCTCCATTAGGTTTCTCCTGTTTTCCTGTTAGACCTATGAATGCAAACTTATGGTTTCTGTCCTCTGCCTGACTTATTTCGCTTAGCATGACACCCTCGAGGTCCATCCACTTTCCTACAAATGGCCATATTTCATTCTTTCTCATTGCCATGTAGTACTCCATTGTGTATATACACCACATCTTCTTGATCCACTCATCAGGTGATGGACATTTAGGCTCTTTCCA
>NC_043708.1:90176394-90235624 GCF_006229205.1 Suricata suricatta
ATCCTTCAGTAGGGTGGTTTTTAACCTCCACATTTTTGGAGGTTTTCCAGACTTTTTCCTGTGGTTCATTTCAAGTTTCATAGCATTGTGATCTGAAAGTGTACATGGTATGATCTCTATTTGTTTATACTTATGCAGGGCTGCTTTATGCCCCAGTATGTGATCTATCTTGGAGAATGTGCCCATGTGCACTCAAAAAGAAGGTGAATTTCCTCTCTTCAGGATGCAGAATTCTAAATATATCTATCCGTTCCATCTGTTCCAATGTGTCATTCAGGTCCATTGTTTCTTTAGTGATTTTCTGTCTGGTCGATCTATCCATTGCTGTCAGTGGAGTATTAAAGTCCCCTGCAATTAGCACATTTTTGTCAATAAGATTGTTTCCTTCTGTGATTGTTTTATGTATTTGGGTGCTCCCGAATTTGGCGCATAGATATTTATAATTGTTAGCTCTTCCTGATGGAGAGATCCTGTAATTATTATATAATGTCCTTCTTCATCTGTTACTGCCTTTAAAGTCCAGTTTGTCTAAGTATGGCTACTCCAGCTGTCTTTTGGCTTCGAGTCGCCTGATAGATATTTCTCCATCCCTTTACTTTCAACCTGAAGGTATCTTCCAGTCGAAAATGCGTCTCCTGTAGACAGCAAATAGATGGGTTTTGTTTTTTTATCCATTCTGCTTCCCTGTGTCGTTCGGTTGGAGCATTCAGTCCATTTACATTCAGTGTTATTGTTGAAAAATGTGGTTTTAGAGTCATTGTGTTCTCCCTAGAATTCATGTTTATAGTGGTGTTGGAGTTCTTCATATATTTGGATATAAATTCATTAGATATGTCATTTGCAAATATTTTTTCATTCAGTAGGTTCCCTTTTTTGATCATTTTCTCTCTGTGCAGCAGCTTTTTATTTTGATGAGGTCCTGGTAATTTTATTTTTGCTTTTGCTTTCCCTGCCTCTGGAGACCTATCTAGAATGTCCAATGTCAGACAAATTACTGCCTGTGCTCTCTTCTAGAATATTTATGCTTTCAGGTCTCCCATTTAGATCTTTAGTCCCTTTCAAGCTTACTTTTATGTATGGTGTAAGAAAATGATTTGGTTTCATTATTTTGTTTGTGGCTGTCCAGTTTTCCCAAGACATTTGTTGAAGAGACAATAGTTTTTGCATTGCATATTCTTACCTCCTTTGTCTTGCTTAATTGACCAAATAATCATAGATTTCTTTCTGTGCTCTCTATTGTGTTCCATTGGTCTGTGCATCTGTTTTTGTTATCAGTACCACACTATTTTGGTTGCTACAGCTTTCTGGTATATCTTGAAAGCTGGAATTATATGATACTTCTAGCTTTGCTCTTTTCAACATTTATTTAGCTATTTGTGTGTGTGTGGGGGGGGGGTTCCCAACAAATCTTATGATTATTTGGTGTAGTTCTGTGAAAAATACTGTTGGTATCTTTATAAGAATTGCACTGAATCTGTAGACTGCTTTGGGCAGTATGAGCATTTAAGTAATATTTGTCCTTCCAATCCATAAGCATGGACTAGTGTTCCATTTGTTGGTGTCATCTTCAGTTTCTTTCATCAATGTTTCTGAATCCAGAAACGCGGATAAGGAATTATAAACCATGACTGAGATTGTCTAGTTTTGTAAAACTGGTTCAACATTCAAAATCAATTAATATAATCTATCCTATCTATCAATAGGCTAAAGAAGAAAAATCACAGATAAACCAAGAGGTGCAGAAAATACTTCAAGAGTTACTATAGGGGCTCCCGGGTGGCTCAGTCGGTTAAGCCTCCAACTGCAGCTCAGGTCAGATCTCACGTTCGTGGGTTCAAGCCCCGTGTCAGGCTCTGTGCTGACAGCTAGCTCAGAGCCTGGAGCCTGCTTCCGGTTCTGTCTCCTTCTCTCTCTGCCCCTCCCCCTCTCATGCTCTGTTTCTCTCTGTATCAAAAATAAAAACATTAAAAAAACTAAAAAAAAAAAAAAAAAGGTTACTATAAAGCTAATCAAGCCAGTATGGTACTGGTCAAAGAAGAGACCAATAGATCAGTGAGATAGAGTCCAGAAGTGGGGCTAACAAAATATAGTCAACTAATCTTTGACAATTCAGTAGAGAAAGGTGAGTCTTGCCAACAAATAGTGGCAGCTACTCTGAAGTCTGAATTTCAGTTCAGACTGAATCAGCTGGTACTATGTTAGCAGAACAGATAAAAAGATGGAGAGGATGCAACATGCACAGGTTACTATGTATTAATCTGTGGGAAGTGTGTGTGTGTGTATTTACAGTTTCTGCCCAATTTGCATTTCTGTGTGCACAGCCATCTGCCTTCCCTCATCTTTCCTCACAGCATTGCTCCCATATTGGCTCCTTCAGCAGTGTCTACACCAAACTCCACATGTAACTCAATAAACAAGAGAAGGTACAGTGAAGTTAGTTCTTACCCAACTAAATGCCAATGCTGAGAGCCCTCTGTCTGGCTCACCATTGTATCCTATTTCCTAGAATGGCTTCTGATCTAGAAAGTACTCAGTAAATATCTGTGAATAAATGAACTGTCAAGTAGCTTACAAACTCTATTTAAACCATTTTATAAAATTTTAAATGATCTCAAGTAGATAAAAATATTAAAGAATTCCACACCAAAGTAAGGTAAAACTCTAACAAATAACATTTATTTTTCTTTTACATATGTATTTCACAGCCTGAACATCACATCGACTTCAGAGAAAGGTGCTTTTATGCCATTATATTTTACTATTTACCACACAGGCATTGAACATTCTCATTAACATGATGAGACAATTTGCTGGTAAACATTTAAACACACAGACATGGTTTCAGTATCTCAAGAACACCTTTTGGTCATAACCAAGGAGGTACATCAAAATAGGACAACACTGGCTAATAATTTATAAGCAAATAATATTTAACTCTGCATAATTTATACAATAGGCTGTGGTAATAAATATCACCAATCTCATCAACTATTAACTGGCCACAAAAAGCCTAACATTCATTCAAATTATGATATGAAATGCTCTATTGGTGTAGTTTCAACATAGCCTTAAATGTTGTGGGTGTTTAACCCTGAAAGAAAATGTACTAAACTGGTATGTTTGGTCAACTACAAATATGTCATGTTCACAAGTATTACATTCCTAACATGAAGGCAAATATTTAAATAGAAAAACGAGCAGTCCAAAAAACGTGAATGTGCAAATTGTGAGGAAAACATTGCATTTAAATTTGCACTCACTTGTAAGTTACAGTACTAGCTCAGTATAAACACTAACAGGAAAAATAATCAGCAGTAAAGACTGGAAATGACCTCTCCCAGCAGAGAACTGGTCACTGCACACTGTCCACAGCTCGGGAAGGGTTTCTGGTGTTCTAGAGCTTCTAACGCCTGTGATCCTTCATTCAGCACGGGAGCTGCAGGCATGCTTCCATCAGTGGGAAGACAAGGAAGGAAAACCTGAATCAGCAACATTTTTTCTTTAATTTGGTATAAAGGTCCTTCCCATTATTATAAATTACTAATATGCTAACTTCTAACCTCAAATGTTTTCTGAATCAGGAGTGCTAAATGCTGTAAAGAATAGCTAACCTTCATACAACAGTAGGTGTTTTGTTTTTAAGTACGTCAGCATGATGACAAGGTACATGCGCAGTCTTCTACCAACCTGTATGGGCGACACTCAGCTTGATCAGTTCCAAACTCTACAGAGATTCTCTGTATTGTTTTCGAGGTGTTAACAGCTGCTTGGATCGCAGAAATGCCTATTAATTACTAGAGTACGTTTTCAACTGAAATGTCTATAAAAATAAAGCCCCAATCTTTTAAGTCTATAGAATGTCAAGAATTCTGTTAGGGATGTTAAAAGCATTGGGCAAAACCCTTGTTTTGAGTGTGCCGTCTGCCCCACAGGAGAAGATCCGGTTGCCCGGGATGATGTCAATCTGCATGACTCCAGCCCCGAGGTTTCGGAATATGGACTGCTTCGCATGCTCATTTTTGAATGAATGGATTAGGCCGTGGCCTGTCAATCTCCAAACCTAGTTTAAAAGAAAGCGAAGACACAAAGGGTAAGTCTTTAAAAATGAGAAAGACCAAAAGCAGAAACATGGCCTTCACTTCCGTTGACCTGAACTGGCCCCACTTCCGAGTCTCCCGCCTCTTTCCTAATGGCTTACCTGACTGGAAATCATGCCATCACGTGATTCATTTACTGCTCTCACATTCCACTGTGTCTTCTTCACATCCTCTAAGGGTTGCATATTCACCACATATACCCCAATTCTAATTCAATCAGATATTTAAGCGAATTAAATACATTGCTAATGTCAAGGGAGGTCCTGGGGCAATAGAAGTAGAACCTTCCCATTTCCCTTCTCCAGAAACCTCACCTCAACTTATACACAACAGAGTAAGGTTCTAGGGACAGAAGGGAGACGGGAGGCTTCTGAGGAGCCAAAGTAATGTTACAAAAGATTCTATCCACTAAGAACTCTCACTTTAGTCAAAGCCAGGGCTCTTTAAAGCTTCTTAGGCTTGAAAGAACCACACAGTACTAAGTGAGGAAGGGTGTCGAGAGACCTTCACTATCTCACAGATTCTTACTTCACACCCACATTTCAGAGAGTGCAGTGGGCTCATTTCCCCCCCAGTCTTCACAGCAGATATAGATAGCGCTTAGCACATTCCAACTTCTTATACTGACTCACCTTTATGTTCCCTTCTGCTGAGCCTGTGGTGAAATACTCCTCACAGGGAGCCAGTGCAAGGGCCTTAATAGCAGAGTCATGCGCCTGGAATGTGTGAAGCAGCTGTCTTTGCCTGATGTCAAAGATGCAGACGTAGCCTTTCCTCCCTCCAGAGATGAGGAGCTGCTGTTTGGGCGCGTACTGCAGCACGGTGGCACCGTGATCGTGGCATGTGAACCCTGAAGAAGAAAAACACGGGGTCTTTCCCAAACAATCTTGGCAATTCTGGTAATGTTTGAATGTACATTTAAATAATACAGAAATTACAAATTTTTCCATTTCAATTTGTGTATATAATCATGATCCAAGCACTAAAATAAATCTCAAGCAATGACGGAAAACATAATTCTTACCCATAATCCGAGTATGAAAACACCTGCAGGAAGTTTAAGCCTTAAGCCCAAACTAACTTATGCTGCCTTCTAAGAAGCCTGTAGAAACCAAAGTGCAGAGAAGACCAAGCTTCCCAATGACACACTCAGCCACCAAATTCCCCAACACGATGAGGATCTACACTATCTAGTTCCTGCCCACACAGCTGGAATGGTAAGTAACAAACTCAACTACAGTATGTGAAGATAACCAGCTACAAGGTAAGGTGTTACCTTTCCCAAGATTCTCTGCATTTTAATATAACTAAAGCCTTCTGCTAATAGAGGGCAAGTCTTTAAACACTAGCTATTAATTCACCACAGAAAAAAACTGCAATCAAATACAACTGAGATAGGAAGCCTTCCTTGATCTCTCAACTTGATCTTCCTAGGACTGGGTTTCCCTGTAATGTGCTTCTTTAATGCCTTTTGTTTATCCCACATATAATACTTATCTCACTGTAAAAAAACCAAAAAACAAATACAACTGAGAAATAACTATACTTTCAGAAGGTATACCAGTATAATAAAAGACTGAGAACTCTTTATGTAGAAGAATCCACCTAACTATGTTTAACCCAAATGTACTGGAGCATGGAGCCTTCTTTCAACAGAAAGACAGGAGGATCTTTAGGATGCCAACTGGAAAAATTGCCTTAAAAGGAATAATTTTTTAAAAAACTTTTTAAAAGTTTAATTTATTTTGAGAGAAAATGAGGCTGGGACAGAGAGAGTCCCCAGCAGGCTCCACACTCAGCACGAAGCCCAATGTAGAGCTCTATCTAATGACCTTGAGGTCATGACCTGAGCTGAACTTAAGAGTTGGATGTTTAACTGGTCAACCCAGGCACCCCAAAAAGAATAATATTTAAATAGCACTGTTCATATTTCTTGTTCTTACTTTATTTCTAGGTAATTCTGTAAAATACCTCCTTTCTGTTGAGCTCAAATACTTCTCGTTAGTTGCACCAATCTCCGTACCATATGTCTGAATGTAAAAAAATGAATACTATTCTATGCTAGTTGGATCTTTACCCCAGCAAGATCCTTAAATAAACACTCATTGGCTAGAATAAAACCAGGAAAGCATTCCTTCATAAGGTATTAAAAATCATAGATCTGAACTCACTTACCATGAATGAGACTATTTCCAGGTGATACCAATGTGTCCCAGAGGCATACATTTCTTATAAAGAAAACACAACAATTTTTTGAGCTGTTTTGTTATGTCTTCAAGTCCAATATTTTTTATTGCATCTTACTATCTTTTTTGTTGACTCAGATTGATAAAGCAATGATTCCCAAGTAGGATGAGGATAGAAGCTGGGGATCTAGCTCTTGTACGAGTTTATCCTGATCAAACCACATGGTTGTGTTTCCCACAGCCCCACCTGTCCCTGCCATCTCAGCCCTCAACCCCATGTCTCTTCCATTTCCACTCCAGGGAAATTGAGACATGATTTCCTGAGGAGAGGGGATGCTTCTGTACCCCCAGAGGTAACCTCCAACAGGGAAATGAGGTGTTTGCTCATGGTACATGTCACCAATGAACACCATGTCAGGTCAAAGGAAGTATTGTGTACGGCGGCTACAGTGTCTTAAAAAGCTGACAGTATTAATACCAAAACAAAAACAAAAACAAAAAGCTTTAGACTATTAGTAAGTACATTTAATTATGTTACATTGTTTTTCTTTTGGTAAGGATAACTACTGAGATAAGAATTATGTAACAAAATTTATTTATCCTGAGATGCAAAAACTCCTAAGTAAAAAAAAAAAGTCCATACTTTGTAGCAAGAATACCTTTCTGCTTAAAAATGTGACTGTTATGCTTCTGTCAACGTACCTGTTATCAGTGGACTGTCCAGATGTGGCAACTAGACTTGAAGAGGTAATAAATGCAAAGTCACTTGTAGCTTTACTGTGACACTGCCAATTCTATGAAAAACAAAGTGCAAATGATGTTACCTAAAAATCCGATAAAGCCTGCTACAGCACACACACAGTTCTGCTAGTAGTGTATGCAGGGGTGAAGAACAGGGTTCTAAAATTTGGAATAAAGAATATGTGAGCATAAGTAAGTAATAAGTAATATTCTTAACTAATACCCAATATTTTAAAACAGGAAGAGCTGGTAATAATATGCAATTAAAGGTTGTTTTTATAGATTATCTAACAAAGGAATAGGATGAACTTAACCAAGTCATTTAATTACATCAAGGGCCCAATCAAACAACTTTTGTTAATGATCTCAAATACACTCAAGAAACTTTACATAATAATATAAATCATAGTAAGCAACAATAGCCCAATAGTAAGCTGCTCTCAGCTTCCCTTCCCTGAAGATTTTAGCAGTGATAAAAAGGTCAAATTCAGTCCTGCAAGTAATCTACAGGCTTAAGGCTGCCCAAAACCATTCCTACGGAAGTTTCAGTATGTGGGAAACCATTTACTGAGCCAGGCAGGACTTGACTTGCTGGATCAGGTGAATGAACAGAAATCTGGACGTGAAGACTCAGGAGGGGTCCAGGCATTTTAAAATGCATGCTTCTGTTTGTACTGATCATGGTGTAGATCTGAGTAAAGTCAAGAGGACAGATTCCTGATCACTTCTGTTTCTGTAAAGACTTTATGTAGTCTACAGGGCACTAATTTAAGAGAAATATCTTGTCTCATATGCATAATTCAGAACATATATATATATATACACAGTCCAGAGAAGATAAGGAAAGTCAACATATATGAGGCCAGAAGTTCTGCACAGGATAGCATTACCCTCCAGCCCTCCTCCCCTAACCGAGCCCCCACCAAGTGAAGATAGGGTTGTCTACATCACCAAACATTTTAATATGACTTGGGTTAATGAATGAAGTGGCCCACTGGGACTGGTTAATTTATAGTGTAGTAAGAAAAATTCTGTAGCAAACTAGAATACATGAAACCTGTCAGAATTCTGTAGTGATTCACTTTAGGTACTATATTAAAAATCTGTCAAAAAGTTAGAGTTTTCAAAAAAGCAGGAACACATACAGAGAAAGCCTCTGAACATTTTCAAATACAATGGCCATTGTTCAAATTCTGAGAAGGAAGTTCTGCTTTTTAGTCATTTCAGTTTAAATCTAAAGCAAATAGTGAGTGCTACACTGTGCTGATGGGCAGACGTGACCCTTTCTAACAGATCCAATGAGTGAATCTGCAATGGGATTTAGTGTCCGAAACAGACACTTCATAGACTAAGGGGCCTGTGGACGTGCTCGGGGAACGCTGAGCAATACTTACCATGTAAGGTTTAGGGTTTGACGCAGTTTGGTTTACTTGCCAGATACTCAGAAAACCCTCTCCGTCTGCAACACCACACTGTAAGAATGGTGTAAGTATTAAACACAGCTTCTTAGTAATCACATCGAAGGCAAAATCATTGACTGAGAGTCACTCAAACCTCACTCAACATCCTGCCTGTGCCTATTTCTGTAACTGCAGTTCCCAGGAAAGCCAAGCACTATAAATACTCTCTACCGATTTCACTGTTCTCTTCCCAACTTCTCTAAGATAATTTAGTAAGAAACTGGAAGATTTCAGGTGTTTTATTAGGCACCACCAAAAGAGAGTTCTTTTCCTTCACGGAGTATTTAGTATCTTTAAGTAGATGACTGACCCATACAAAATTTTGAAGATCGTACTTTATCGGGAGCCAAGGGGATCTATAAACAAACACCACTAGACTGTCTGCCTAGCTTAAACCCAGGGCCACTGAATTGGTTTTTAGATGTAGTTTTACTATCCATCTCTTCATAAATATCTTTTTCAGATGAATTGAGCAGTAACCACCCCCCAAACCAACCTTGTTGCCTTGTGAGTTAAAATATAATCTGGTAACTCTTGCATTGCCGGCTTGACGGAAACAGACAAGCTGCTGAGGTCGTGTCCATTCAAACATTCGTACACTGCCATCCTGAGCACCGGTAAGATCTAAAACACAGAAGGAAAAGCTGAAAATAAGAAATGAAAAAGCTTAAGAGTTCCAATATTTTCCATTCTATAAATTAAAATACTTACAGTACTGATGGACTGGGTGGGAGGTCATTCTCTTAACATTATGGAGATTCCTTTTCATAAGCTTTAAAAGAATAAAAAAAATTTTGTGCATCAGAGAAGAGAGAGGAAGGCCAACTCTAATTCTCACAGCCTATATTCTCCTACAACTGGAGTATTACTGGGGCACCTGGGTAGCTCAGTTGGCTAAGCATCTAACTTTAGCTCAGGTCATAATCTTACGGTTGGTGAGTTCAAGACCCACATCCAGCTCTGCCCCGGCACCATGGAACCTTTGGATCCTCTGTCTCCCTCTCTCTGCCCCTCCCTTGCTCGCACATTTTCTCTCTCAAAAATAAACACCAAAAAAACAACTGCAGTATCCTGTTGTGGGTGCTCTGAACCACTGAACACATGCCCCCTGTCTGAAGGCTGCAGAAGCAGTCACGCACTAGCACAGCCCTGGCCCGTATGGACCATGTGGGTACCAAGCAGCTTCATCTAGTGATAAAGGGCACTCTCCTCCATGTGCCCTCCCTGAGGACAATCAGGAGTGTCTCCAGATTCGTCAGAGCAGAACATGAGAATGGGACCCCTTCAACTACAGTGACTAAAAACCGTATAGATGCATTTTTCAAACACTTAGACTCAACTCCTCTGTCTCTGCTTTATTGCTTTGTGCCTCTCAGTTTGCTCATCTATAAAATGCTAGTGGGAGATAGTACTAGCACCTACCACCTCGGGTTGCTGTGAGGAAAACCATGCTCCTGAAAAAGTCACAGTATGTGAGCTCTTTTTACAGGGTGCTAACTAGTCATTGTCCTGATCTTGAGGATCCTTCCTGCATCAGAGAGACGTCCTCCTATTCTTGAGTGAGTCCACACCCAGAAACCACACCGGACAGTAAATAACATACCACACTGGCTCCCGTGCTCGTCTGCCCACTGCCCAGCCATGGCAGAGAGGAAGGTGGATGCACCTGACTTGCTGAATGGGACATCGTGCTGGGTTGGTAAAGGGTTGTAGTGGAGCCACGGTAATCAACGTCATCTGAACTGTGAACAACACCCACGTGTTACTATGCAGGTGCCGTGTTTACATAACATACATTCTAATTACAGAGCTGCTTAGGTATCCACAGGACAGTCTTTACCTCTTAAAATATGAATATATATCCATAAGGAAAACTTCGGTGCAATTCTTAAGCAGAGGCAATTTTAGTACTGGTTAACTTTTCCCCATGAGACAAAATATAAATTTAATGTTGTTCGGGGACAATTTTACTATGTACCAGTTGGAACAAATGTTTGTTTTGAAGAACTTAAATATTCTTTTTATCATGTATAGAAATAGATTGTAAGGTCTCTTCAAATATAGATATCCTATGTATCAAATTCATACTTTTTAAAGAAACCTGAGCTTAAAGGTTTTTTCAAGTACTAGTAATCATCACATAAAAATGTTAGAGTAATTTTCTGATGGACCATATCATATTACATGGTTACTCTCACAGTATGATACTGAGACCTAGTAATATTATATCCTAAGAAAACAGAAAACTCTACAGAACAAGGAGAGAGAGGATGATGGCACCATTCCCAACCACATAAAATGTCCAGGAGTCTGGAGAAAAGCCAGAGGGAGGGCAAATGTGGAGGAGAAACCCCCAAATAGGAAAGTGTTGCAAAACACTCTTGGTGTAATACCCACAGCTTTACTGAAAAGTGAAGCTACCTCCATTTTTATGTATAAAAAAGGTAATGCTTGTGAAGTTATAATCAAGAAAGAACAGGGAAAATTTAATCACTAAATGTGACCTATTAATCAGTCTTATTAACATACTGGTATATTCTGCTTTTTGCTTTAATTATCCTAATTAACTGAATTTGCTGAAAACTGCATAGTTCCTGACATTTGTTTGGGGATAAATGTCAATGTTGTAGTTACTGGCATTACGCTTTACTGCTGGGGATTATTCTGAGTCAAACACTATGAATAGTTCCGTGTCTCATGGCAGAAGTATGTGTAATATGGTCACTGATGTGAGAAGAGCCCTTTATTGGTCGCTAAACCAATTAGATTGGTTTCCTACCCAAATAAAGAGACATACATACTTTTGAAGATCATTCAAATCTGCATAACCATTTAATGGGTTCTTTTTTAAGAAAACATTTAAAATGGAATACACAAAGCAGACTAACCTTTTGGATTCTCTGTCATATTCTTCTCCAATCCATATATACGACTGACAGGCCAGCAGAGAAGTAACATCGAGTTCCTGTACATCGTGTGTTGAAGCCAAGACAATTTCATTACAGTTTGCCTATAAAGCAAAGGGAGAGTCAATAACTTAAGCAATTTCACTAACAAAAATAGTATAATCTTTACAATGACCAAAACTTTTACCTTATTAATGGAAAATGCCATGATCATATCTGATTCCTTATGAATGATTTTCGCCTTTCCACCTGGATAGCCCAGATCAGCTTCAACCTACAAAATGTTACCAGCAGTTAGTTGTTGTGTAGCTCCCTGTGAGACACACACACATTCCACAGAATTAAAAATAAAGAAGAAAATGTAGCAGCAGCGGCAAGAAAAAAGGACCAGTAATTTTAGTATGTTGAGAATTAACTTGGGAATTAGCTTAAATTCTCTGATGCCTTATGTAATCATCCTGATTATAAAGATTTCCATGGTGATGACAGGATACTGATTAACTGTCACAAAAGGTAACTAGTGTAGTTTTCATTAGTATTTGTAACAGCAACCTACTGCTTGCATCTCTTTCAAAAGCGTGTGGACACTGCAGTAGAGGCACAGTGTACGCAGTAGGAGGCACAGGGTGGAAGAAAAAGACCATAAGACAAAGAAGTCATATAAGAAATTAAACATTTTAAAACAGGGTAATAAGACAGGAAGAAGGAAAAGTTGGAAAGAACAGTTAGAAAGGGATGAAGGAGACTGACAAGAGGAAGGTGCACTGGTGGAGAGGAAGGTGTCAGAAGGAAAGAAGACGAAAAATCAAGGAGGAAAGAGAAAACAACCATGTGTTTAAAAACAGGCTGGAAAGGGGACAGAAGTGAAGATGCAACAGGAAGAAGGAAAGAGAACCAATGCTCAGGAAGAGCAAGTCGGACATGGTGGAGTGCTTCCTAACCTACACCTTGAGGTGTATGGGAGCAACGAGCATTTTGATTAGCTGGCTAGCCAAAGTGGTTAGTATCAGAGATGAAGGTTAGCTCCTCGAACTTTCAGAATGAGCTAAATCCAAGAGCGTGGAACACTACCTTGCTGCGGGAATCCTCCGCTACGCAGTTTTGTCTGACCTGTTCCACACGTTCTTCTACAAACTAAGTAACACCACATTGTCACAAACACAAAACACATGCACAAAAGTAAATTATAAAGAGAATGAAAAATTTTAAACTGAAATGGTCACTCCATAACTTAAAGATGACAATTTGTAAACTTTCCTTTTAAAAGCACAAATCAAGAAAGAAAAACTAAATGTGATGTCATCACATGAACACAACACAAAGCCAAACAGGCAAAATTAATGTGCCTATTACATACATAAAAGCTATCTCACAATAAAAACTAGTTATTTGTATACCAGTTATGTAACTTAAAGCTCTAATTTAAACTGCAATGTCTAAAAACTAAAACCTGCTTGTATGAGAAGATGCATAGATTCCTAGCCTACAGAGGTTTATTTCAAATACCAATTAACATTATTTGTGAACACAGATTCAAAGTACTGATAATTATTTCACTCCTAATTATAAGAAATAGATCCATAAAGGGGGATTCAGGGACTGGAATTCACATCAACTCTTTGCTATAAACGATATTTTCTCCTTACAAGTAAATAAATATTTAATAAAATGAGGCATCGGAAAGAAATCCTACAAAGAGCTTGCTCCTGGCTGATGACAGGCCATTAAGGATGGCTACAGTTCTGCTCTGCTGTGGACCTCTGAAGGTTTGGTCATAGCAATACACCCTCCTGATACCTCTTGAAGTGACTGTTTCACTTTCAACCAAAAGGGCCAAATTCTCAGTGCACACCTTCAGCGACTGCCTAGGACTGCTACACAGGATAATGATAGAAAGGTAACTGTGTGCAAGGCCCACTCAGGAAAAGCCAAGCTGCTGAAAAGCCTGTTTGCCTTTAATCATAAATAGCTGAATTTGCAACATTTACTGTTTTCACAAAAAACTGTCTTATGGAATATTTTTCTTTAATACAGTCAATGAATAAAAATATCTTCTTATGAATATATGTAAAATTTCAGCACTTCTCAGGAGAATTTTCTAAGTAATTTTTAAAAATGAGCCAACATTTTAGGGGCGCTCGGGTGGCTCAGTCAGTTAGGTGTCCAACTTCAGCTCAGGTCCTGATCTCATAGCTCAGGGGCTCAAGCCGCACATCAGGCTGTGTGCTGACTGCTCAGAGCCTGGAGCTTGCTTCAGATTCTATGTCACCTTCTCTTTCTGTTCCTCCCCTGCTCATGCTTGCTCTCACTCTCAAAAATAAGCAAACAAAAAAAATGTTTTTAAATAAAATAAAATGAGCCAACATTTTAGAATTTTTAGGATGTTTGTCAATTTTCCTAATTAATCAAGTCACTGAATTTTCCAAATTTATGAGTCCTATAATCCTACTTAATAATTTAAAAAGAGAAACCACTCTTAATGGATAGTTTTGATGTTCCATATTTCTGAGCTTTGTGACCAGTTTTTATTTTGTCTTAACAGCTTTAACTTTTTTTTTTTCAATTTTTTCCTTAATGAAAAATTTTCAGTAGATCCATGCTATTCAAAACAAAAGCTGTTAACTAACTATATGTTACCATTTAAACAAAATAAATCACACTAGCTGTTTTTCTAAGTGTATTTACCTGTTGTGAGAGGGGGCATGGAGAGAGAATCCCAAGCAGGCTCTGTGCTAATCAGCACAGAGGCCAACTCAGGGCTTGAACTTACAAACTGAGATCATGACCTGAGCTGAAATCAAGAGTGGGATGCCTAACCTACTGAGCCACCCAAGTGCCCCAACTAGCTACATTTCAAGTATTCAGTAACCATATGTGCCTGATAACGACTGCATCATATAGAACAGATATATGGGGCGCCTGGGAGGCTCAGTCGGCTAAGCCTCCGACTTCGGCTCAGGTCATGATCTCACGTTTGTGGGTTTGAGCCCTGCATCGGGCCCTGTGCTGACAGCTCAGAGCCTGGAGCCTGCTTCTGATTCTGTGTCTCCCTCTCTCTCTCTCTGCTCCTCCCCTGCTCATGCTTTGTCTCTCTCTGTCTCAAAAATAAGTTTAAAAAAATAATTTAAAAATTAAAAAAAAAAAGAACAGATATAAATTTCCACTAGCCAGTATCCAGTTTCTACTGGACAGCACTGAACAAGATAGTAATTCCATTCAATAATTTGAAATTCAAAAGGTACAAAGGCTGGTACATGATAAAAATTCTTCCTCCCATCCAAACTCCTACCATGTACTTCCCATCCCTGGAGTCAACCAATGCTTATACAGCATTTTAAGAAATTTCACTTCCTTGTTTATGGAGACCTCTGCTTGTAGAAAATCTGAAGAGAACACCCACTATATGGGCTGCTGATGCCAACCACACAGACTGAGGGGTATAGAAGAGAGAACTAAGGGGCAGAGAGAGGGAGAGGCTTAGCTAAAGAAGGTAACCTGAGAGAACAGATCCTGAAGACAAGACTAAGGGTTCAAGCAACCCAGACACCTGGTTTCCCACAGCACTCTGAGGCTCTGCCAATCCAACGAACCCACTGCTACAAACGTTCTGAATAACTGAAACATATTTCCACTGAATCATCACATTTAATAATTTGAAGAACTGAACACTCAAAAACTGATCCTTTAATGAACTGGCTTTCTGTGGATAACCGAGTCCTAATTGACCAGGTATTTTTTTATATTAAATCTATTTCTTAGATTTCTGTATCTTAGTTTATGGAATTTGGACTCAGCATCACTACAGGGAATACTGTAAACAGTCAACTAAATGAAAGAGAATGAAATCTGTGATTTCCCTAACAGAGACTACTTATCAGTGATTTTAATACCATCTGGATCTTTTGTTATCAAAAAAGCTTCTAAGACTCAAAAAAGGATTTCTACTGCTCATTTCACCTACTGCTTCCTTTAGGTACATGATTTTTGAATCGATACAGAAAGTAAATGACTATGCACAAGAGCTGACACTAACTACCATCTATCTAGGTAACTAGGTGACTAATCAAAAGAAAGAGTCAGGTAGATTCTGGTAGTCCCGTTATGGGGGAAAATGGAGATGCGGTTCTAGATTTTACCTTGGGCAATGGAGCCATATAAACTGTCCCTCTCAGTTTTCACTTTTCTAAGTGAAATATAATTCAATGTTCTTTTCTCATAGATCCTGTTTGCCAAATCTTTAATCTCATCTGACACTCTACTCTCAACACTCTCTACATTGCCCATTACCTCATGAAGTAGCCCCATGAACTGATGTGCTCATGTAACAGATCTGTGCACCCCTTGTTTTGTAAGAGATAAGGTTAAGTTCTACAGTCTCCCAAATTCCAGATTCTTCTTGAACTCTGCATGGCACTACATTACTAATTCACATTAAGCTTAAAAATCACTGTGCATTGCTGAACCTCTGTGTCACCTTTTAAAGCAAACTCCCTTCATCTCATAGTCATATTTCTGTAGTTTATGCTCTTTCACAAAAATTATCCTGAATTTGTTTCCAAAGTTTATCCTGTTCATTTCTAAATGCTAAATAAACAAAATGCTTTTAAAGGGCTATGTTAGATTTCCTACTAAATGATATTCAGAGAATCATAATAGAGTATACTCATTTATATATTAAATCACCCAAATCATCCATCACAATATTTATTATTTGTAAAAGCCCAATTTAAAGCATTGCAAAGATGTAACAATTTTCACTTGGTTATACGTGATTTACCAAGGGACCTATGTTGTCTCATTGTTATAAAGTGAAAATTCTAAGATCTTATCTTATAAAAGAAATTCACTATAGTCTGGTAAACTATTACCCATAATGTATGAAAGATAATTAAGTTCCAACCAAAAAGTAAATCATTAGAAATGTTAAAACTAAACAAAAATTACAAAATAAAAATTTTTTTTCAAAATACCTCACTCTGCTTTCTTTTCTTAGTGAAGATATATCTAATAAACGTCTCTTGAAGGACTTCTTGTTTCACGAGGAAATGCCACAGTCGTTTGACTGGAAGTGCAGAAGAATCCCGGGACCTATTAAAAAAATGAATACATCTTATTTTACTCTGTAGAAAAATGTGCTTCATATTTGCAGAAACTTATAAAAAAAACTCCATTATCTATTGCAAAGAAGATGCATCATTAAATTCAACAGTTTTATAATTTCTTTTAATTTTTAGTTCTAAAAATCATTCCTTCATCTGGCAATTAATTCTCTAATTAGATGGTTCTCTGAATGAACAGGTTGAGCTGACAGTCCCAAGAAGCTCTTATTATTCTCTTTTTAAATTATATTGTAGGTTGGTTCTGTCGGTTACGTAACAAAGCCAATGAATATAAAGACACAAATTTCATTTTTAACAGCCCCCAAAAGCTGAAAACCCTGTTCTTTCAAGTTTATCAGCGATACTCTTAATCACAATCACAGGTTAGGTGCCTCACAAAAAGCATGCTGCTTACCCAAAGGACAGGCAAGACGGCGGGAAGAAGATCAAAACATCAATAAAAACCTTAATATGTTTACTATTAAAATACTGCCAAGATGTAAGCAGTACCTTGTCTGTATATGTAAATTACTATCCCAAAATATTTCTGTAGTTTTTTTTGTAGTTCTTAAAATAATGGCAAAAATATAATAAATCTCTTTTTTTTTTAATGTGTTTTTTTTTTTTTTTGATACAGAGAGAGACAGAGCATGAGAGGGGGAGGGGCAGAGAGAAGGAGACACAGAACCAGAAGCAGGCTCCAGGCTCTGAGCTAGCTGTCAGCACAGAGCCTGACGCGGGGCTCAAACCCAAGAACGTGAGATCTGACCTGAGCCGAAGCCGGAGGCTTAACCGACTGAGCCACCCAGGCGCCCCTAAATCTCTTTCTTGATTATAAAAGTAGTAAGTCTATTCAATTATAGGTAATACTGGGAAAAATGTTTTTCATCAAGATTAATGTTTTTCTTCACATATACTGCTAGAAATAGAACTGTAGGTTCAAAGTTATGAATGGTTAGAAATACAATATAGGTGTATATTGCCAAACTAGCTTCCAGAAAAGTTAAACCAGGCTACAATCTCATGGGCTATAAGAGCATCCTTACTTGAATGGAGTATTTTCAGGTTCTAGCATTGCTTTATTTCGAAGAATAGCTGGTCCAGCTCCTAAGGAAAGGTCAGTTGGGTATGTGTTGATATAGTTAGGTGGTGGACCTTCAAACTGATCCATTTTCTCTTGCAATATCTGTTCCCAGTTCTCCAAGTTTTTAATCACAGCAATACCTAATGGTGATGTTACAGGCAGCTCTAAAAGGGGACAGAAAATGTCATCTTGTTTTGATAAAAATGATCATCATCCACCTATTTAAAAAATCTGAAAAGCTCTAAAAATACAAAGAAACCTGAAAATGTTAATCTAATACTATTTAGATTCTTTTTAACAAAAGCACTAAGAATGAGCAAGAAAATGTCTAGCTTCTCCAGTCTGATTTCCTGCCTTTTCTGTCAATCTCTGGGTAAATGGTGGTTCTTGCTATGAATTAAAACCATAGACTGGAGCCTAAAGTATATAAGACCTTATAAGATCTCCAATTTTTAGTACCAAATGCTCTTTTATGTAGATTTTTTATGAAGAAAACTTGATGCTAGTATGCTATATTTAAGAACATTAATTACTTACCAGAGAATTCCAATCCAGCAATGGGAAAGAAATTCTTAACGTTGTGAAGTACCAGCTTAACCATGGTCAGATGCAGAAGAGCCCAACTGTTCAAGGGAGACAAACAAAAAATTCTCCTTCACGGAAAATAACATCATGAGAGAAGCACAGTAATGATTCCTGTCAACTGTTTAGCCCCATCTCCAATCCAGGGGAAAAAAAAAAAGCTGTTCCTTTCTAACAACTTAAACCTTTGTTATCCCTGATAACAGAAAATATGTAACAATATGTCACACTTAAAATACTTGAAAACCACCTAATGGAAAAAGATTTAAAGTTACACGGAATCTAATAGCATATTAATGAACACATACTAAGTTCTAATGGGACATAATACATTATATATTTTTTCTCAGTAAATAATATGTGTTTCCATCCAATAGGCAAGCTATTCTTTGAAACCAGATGTGAAATACTCTACTGTCTAGAAATGTACCTCAAAGGTACAGAATTACTAACTAAAAAAATATAAGCTGGTTCTTGTATAAATTTGTGATAATATTACTTAAAATTACTAACATCAGGATTTTTTTTTGAGAGAGAGAGAGAGAGAGAGAGAGAGAGAGAACAGAGAAGCCTTATTTACCTGTAAGAATTTGGATCTTGGTGCTCCTGTATTTGTGTATCTGAAAAAAAAGCACCATCATCTTCTTCATCACTATGAATGCTTTCATCAGAATCATATATAACGCCACTATCAGACAAAGGGAGAAATGGCTGCAATAAAAGGTAAAATTATTGTTTAAATATATAATCAGGTTGTTTTTGTCCTAACTTAATAATGAACATTTCTAAGTGGTGTCTGAATAAAAACTTCTTTTCACAAACGATACTAGTCCTAGAAAAGTCAAGAAAACCAGTGAAAACTCTCAGATTCAATACAAGTGAATAGCTAGATACAACATAAATACCACTGAGCATTAACTGCAGACTAAGTGCTGACAGAAGAGGATATAATGGAGGTGTGGCACACCGCACATGCGCTCAGCATGCCGTCCGTGACAACACGGATAACCTAGAAGGTACTATGCTGAGTGGAGTCAGAGAAAACAAATACCTTATGATTCACTTATAGGTAGACTCTAAAAAACAAAAAAATGGAAACAAACATATAGAGAACTGGTGGTTGCCAGAGCAATGGGAGATGGGCAAAACAGATGAAAGAAATTAAGAGGTACAAATTTCCAGTTATAAAATAAATAATTCACAGGGATGAAAAGTACAGCATAGGGAATGTGGTCAATAATACTGTAATAATGGTGTATGGTGAAGGCTGAGGACTACACTTACTGCAGCAAGCACAGACTAACATATACAACTGCTGAATCACTGTACACTTGAAACACTGTGTGTCAACTATATGTCAATAAAAAATAAATTAAGAGAAATAATAAAACGTATGTCACAGAGGGTGGCTCGGTGGCTCAGTTGGTTGAGCATCTGACTCCTGACTTTGGCTCAGGTCATCTCACAGTTTGTGAGATCAAGCCTGGCCTGGGGATCTGTGCTGACAGTGTGGAGCCTGCTTGGGATTCCCTGCCTCCCTCCCTCTCTCTCCCTGCACCCCCCTTCCCCACTGGCTCTCTCCCTCAAGTAAATCCTGAAAAAAAAGTATGCCACAGAAATATTAAACCAAGCCTTTTCTTATATATTAAGAAAACTAGTTACAAAAGTTGAAAGAAAAAAGACATACTGAAAAACATAAACACCAAAGGAAAACCCTTATGAAAACAGAGACCTAGAGTGAAGCAAATCACAAATCCTTCAAAAAGCTATATAAAGAAACTGAGACATGTAAAACTATAATTCTTTACAACTTAATTTAGAAGTTTTAAGTTAATGCAATAAAAATCCCCCTGGTTATTTCTTTTCCTTTTTTGAGGCTTCATGAGGACTGCAAAGGTCATAGGGAAGAAAAAACAGACAAGATTAGCTGAGAAATCTTAAGGTGAAAGATACCATTAGTGGATATTAACACAAGTAATTAAAAGAAGTACATTCTAGCAACTGATCAATGGAAATATATAGTCCAAAAGTAGTATGTGTATGAGAAACTAATCTATGACAAAGATAACAAAAGTAGTAGGAAAGGAAAGACAACTGGTTAGGATAACAAAAACAAATTTCAGAACTCACCTTGAAAGACTTTTTAAAAGTGGGATCAATACCTCAACAACTCTGAGATCTAATAAAATTTTTAAGTGGGAGGAGACATGATGTAAGATAAGATGTATTTCCTATGTGCACATATAGCAAGGTGACTACAGTGTTAGCACATGTAAAGAGGGCAACATTAAGAGAAGGAAGGTGATTAGCTTGAAAAAGCAAAGTGCAGAAAGAAGGTACTAGCAGCATGTACTGAACATGGTATGAGATGCCACTACAGTGGATGTAGTCTCCAGGAGTATTCTGATCCCAAGTTCTGTCTGCTTTGGAGAAACAGAGACATGTCATGGGGCTGAACTCTGGCCTAATGAAACCCCCAAATATCCATCTATCTCCTCTTACTCTAATTCCATGGTGACCAAGGGAACTACTGATAATTAGATGAAGGGGACCTAGATGGCAGACACAAGTGTTCCAGTCACTAGAAAACAATGATGCTGATTACATGTTAATAAAACTGATCCTGGTTTAGACCTAAATCCCATATAATTTTCATCTGTCTCATCCATATCAAGTATCTGACCATCATCATCTTATCATCCCTGAATGACTATTCAGTTTCTGGACTTGAGAAATTATGTATCTGTGGGAAGCTGCAAAGATTCAGCTGCTCGGCTATTTACTAGCTGGTAATGTCACTCCCCTGGGGAGTTACAAAAATAAGCAGGGAAGCGCCACTCCCTGTCAGGAGAAGCCAGAAGAACAAAGATCAATCGCCCACAGGCAGGGTGGTATAGGCCCTTCACAGTGCTGTGCTAAAAACTTTAGTTTGTTTCCTTCTTTACCCTAGCTTGACCCTGTTTCCTAGCAACCAACCCTGTCAGTTTCTCGCCCTAAACACTATATAGGTGTGGGTTTTTCTTTCTTCAGAGAGAGAGAGTGTGAATAATAAAGGGGGCTTGATCAGAAAACGCTTGTCTTGCCTCACTCTCTGTGCGCCCCTGCCTCAGGAACGGACTGCGAGGATTAACCGCCCGCTGGCCGGGGCGGGGCATGACCTGTATCTAAACTGTATTTATTCCACCCAGAGGCTACCTCACCATTCCTAGGTGATGCATACATAAGAGTTAATAAAACAAACACATAAAAGCTTATGCTCTCTAGACCATTTACCTTTGCAACAAAATAATCCCACATACTGAGCTCAGGAGGAATAAATTTTTCTCTGTAGGACGGTCTCTCTGCGGGCACCGGTGGTGGGGCAGCGTCTTTCACAGGACGTCCGGGGACCAGCATCCGCATGTTAAATCTCCTACGGTGTTTATCTATGTCTTCAGAAGGGGCAGGAGGTGCTGAATAAAGACAGGGGAAAAACAGCATTTGTTTTCCATTATCAATTCAAAGAGTGCACTTTCCTCTCAACATACTCCTGCCATGTTTTAGTTTAGACTACATTACTTCTATCTATGCTTCTAAACTTTCCTAGTTACTGCATTAGTTTTCCAGGAACCCTGGGGGAGATGCACATGAGGACAGAACATAAAAGAGTATCTTGCCATGAAGTAGACTGTGTGCTATACAGAATAAAGACTAAAGTAATTCTGGTTACAATGCATTAAATAAATGGCATATTCATTAATGCTTGAGTAATTATTTCTGACTACGCTGTTTAAGAAAGATTCACTGGAGCTGCAGGATGTAAAGCATGGCTTAAAAAAAGGGACAAGCTCCATGTGAAAAGAGGAAGGGACAAGAGAAACCAGTATAAAGGTCTAGATGAATGAGGATTTTAAGGGAGGAATAAAATGGAGTAAACATTGCTAAGAGGGTTATTTAAAACGGACCCAGGAGGACACTGACGAAGTGGGGTTCATGCACATCTCCTGTCTCAAATTCTCTGTAAGTGCTGCTGAACCCCACTAAAAGCCATGGCATCTGCTGCATTTAGAACAGACATGAATAGACTTTCCACATAACATGAGCCCCAGCAACCAATCACACACAGATGGGCATAAGTGTAGCCACAGCAGTACCAATCACATTTCCTTCTAAACAATTTCTGTAAATTCCCGCTTTCCTCCTTAAAAACTAGCCCCCTTTGTCTCTCCAGAGCACGCTTTTAATTTTGGTGGACTCTGTGTCTCCCAGATTGCAATCCCTAAGATCCTGAATAAATGTACACATTGTATTTTGCTGCTTTCAATCTTGCTTTCTTTTTTCCCAGACTGACAAGGACTAAACTATTTTTGCCAGACAAGCACTGAGGAGGGGAATAACAAGAACAGTCCAGAGCTGGGCTGGCACTAGGCTGTGGATGTGAAGTTAGGAGCTTATCCTAGGGGTGATCCTCACTAACACCTCTTAAGTTAGTCACAGGGTGAGGTACTGCTTGCTCAGTCAATGACAGACAAGATGCAGGATGATGATGTAAGAAGGGCCAACTAGTACAGTGGGTAATAAAGCTAAGAAGAGTTAGATCTGAGGAGTACATTAAACACACACACACACACACACACACACACACACACACACACACCCACCCCCCAAAAGGATTCAGGAACTAATTACGGGAAGGCCAGAACATAGAAGTCAACAGCTCCTCTCTTAAAACTCATCACAGGAAACGATAATTCTATCTCACTCCCTCTTCCAACATATACCACACACAATTCATCAACAAATCCATCAGCAATAATCTCAGATTACAGCCAAAATATAAACACTTTACACTCTACAACTACCACTCTAAGCTAAACCATATTTATCTTTTTTTAGGTAAAATCTACATAAAAATAAAGATTTTTAAGTGTGCAATTCAGTGCCATTTAGTACATTCACAATATTGTGCCACCACCATCTATTTCTGTCTAGTTTCAGAGCAAAAGAAAACTCTAGAGCCATTAAACAGTCACTCCGTACTCCTCCCTCCCTCTAGCCCTTGGCAACCAATCAATCTGCTTTCTGTCTCTACAGGTTTACCCATTCTGGATATTTCATATAATGGAATAATATAATATGTGACCTTTTGTGTCTGGCTTCTTTCACTTAGCATATTTTTGAGCTTTATGCTGGTGACAGCATGTATCAGTACTTTGTTCCTTTTTAATGACTAAGTAACACTCCACTGTATGTGTATACCACATCTTATCATTTGTGGTATCATCACACCACATTTGTTTACCATTCTTGATGGTAACCCACAATCTTCTTCTAAGTGGGCCATCACAACAGTGCCCTTCTTCTATTCTTGTTCTATAGTCTGTTCTCCATATAGCAGCTAGAGCTCAAAAACCTAATTCAGATTAGGCACTCCTGCCAACAGTTCCTACATTTCTTTGGAACAACTACTGAAGTCCTCGCCATCCTAAATGACCTTGCCCCCAGCTGGTTGCTTACCCTATCTCCATCCAAACTCCCCCAGCTCAAGACAGCCATTCTGGCCTCCTCTGTAGTTCCTGGAAAATACCAAACTCAGTCCTACCTCCCGCCTCATGGCCTTGGGACTCCCTTCCCCACCTGCCTGCACGGCTCTGACCGCGATATCTGCACAGTATGATCTCTGACTTCTCTAGGACTTTTCTCACATGCTCTTACTAGAAATGTGTTTTCTGGCCATTCTAACTAAACTGTTCTCATACGCTTTCCTTCATCACTCTCCACTTAACTCTGTTCATTTGTTTACTGTGTGCTAACCTCCACTACATATAAGCTTCATTGAAGGTAGGGATTTGTCTGTGTTATTCACCTCAAGGCCTAGAACACTGCTTCTCATGTAGTAGGCATTAAGTGAATACAAACATGAATGTGTACTCAGATGTATTAAGCACGGATGGCTTGGTTAATGGATTACCATGAAAAAATAACAAAACTCAGAAAGAGAAACAAGTGATTTGAGGGGAAAACTTTCCAATTTAAGGTTGACTACAAGGTAGGTACAAGATCAAGATGAAGAGTCACCCACATATTGGGGAGTGAGAGCAATGAAAGTGGATAAGGTATCCTCCCCTACTTTGACTTACACAGAAACCTATTCATTTAATTCAACCTTGGGCAGTAAAGAACACAGATTACAGCCAGTGCCATTTAAACTCTGTGCCAAACCATGCAGTATTTAATACATAGCAGCAGAATATTTACTATTGAAGCTTGAAAAAATGTGAGTTCTTTGTGTGCAATCTTTCATTTATGCATGTGAGAGGGTTTTCTTTTTTTTTAATAATTTTACATTGTAGTACTTGTTTTGCTTGCTGGTGGTGTTTGCTTATTTAATACATTCCATCAGGGACAGAAATTACATGCTGGTTTTTTTTCCCCCTAGAAAGTGTATCTTGGGTTTTTCCCTTATTATTTTCTTTACTTTTTTTTTTCTTCCCTCTTCTTTTTTTGGTGGTGGGGGTGGTTATGTTTAAATGAAGTTGCTTTTACAGCACCAAAGACTTAATCATCCATTTCCTATATAAAAAGTAGCTACTTTTTTGCATGGACCTCAGGTATATTGTAGTATAGAGGTGGAATTTAAGGAAAGGTATTAAGCAGGCTGTGTTTTAGCTTATGGGCAAGTAATAAATTGTATCATGTATCTTGAATGTATCATAGATAAGCTGCTATATAATGATCGCCACTTCAGATAGCTGTGAAATTAGGTGATTAACTAGTTGTTACTTAACCTTCTAATTTCTGTATAAGTCTAATTACATGAAATAGAAGTGGGGGTTTTGTTTTTTTACTTTGCTTTTCTGTTTGGAGTGTCATTGTAACTACTGTATTGTAAATGATGGAAAATAATTGCATATGTTAAAAAAAATAAATTGTGGGAAAAAAAATAAATGAACTATACTTGATCGTCAAAAACAAAACAAAACAAAACAAAACAAAACAAAACAAAACGTTGTGCCATTGATTCCCCATCTGTATTAGGAAAATTTCCAAGGATGAATTAAGATGATTTCTATGCTTCAGCATCAAGATGGAAACCTTTCCTATGTCACCAGTCCACACCTTACTATATCCTACCACCTTAAAAAGTGGGATGAAAAATCCTCTAACAACTATCCTTTTCCCTTTTCATTCCTTCACACTCCCCGCACTTACCTTTACCTGTCCTCTATTTCTTTTTTTATCCTCCTCAAATTTGTCATGGTTTATCAAAAAATGTTCAATTAAACTATATTTATTTGAACATGAGTTTAGTTATTTACTATCCTAACCAGAGTGATTAGATTTTAAACATCACTGATCTTCAAAATAAAAATTCTTTTTTTTTTTTTTTACTGTTTTTATTTATTTTAGAGAGAGAGAGAGAGAGAGCATGAACAGGGGAGGGTCAGAGAGAGAGAGGGAGACACAGAATCTGAAGCAGGCTCCAGGCTCTGAGCTGTCAGCACAGAGCCCAATGTGGGGCTCGAGCCCACGAACCGTGAGATCATGACCTGAGCCAAAGTCAGACGCTTAACTGACTGAGCCACCCAGGTGCCCCTAAAAATTCTTAAAACATTAAAAAATCTTTTACTTTAACACTGGACATTATTTACATTTACATACATTATTGGTGTGAAATTTATCTTACCTGCAATATTTTCTGATTGTCTTTGAGGTTTCACAACAAGCTTCACACCCCCTCCAAAAACAGCAGCCCACATCCGATTATTTAATGGGTGGGCTGCAAGTCGAAACAATTCATTCGAGGAATTTGTAGCAAGAGCATGTATCAATAAACTTAAGTAAACAGCAACAACAGCTTCACACAACAAAATGTTCAATTTTGGCTGGTCTTCATCTTGAGCTGAACTCAAGAGATTAATGAGTGAGCTTACACCTGTAAGGGTTTATAATATCATAAGTGTTATCAGCAAAAAGCTCCAGAAGAAAAAAAATCCAAATCTGTAACTTAACCTAAATTATGTACCTATATTATGTAATATATATCATAGCCATAATTTGAGCAACAAGATAAATGATAGAAATGGATTATAACCTATGGAATAAAATAAGCCCACAGTTTATATTGATATAATGAAGGAATAAATAAATAAAAAGGGGAGATAGGAAAGCTCTTCCTCATGGTACAATTTCAACTAAAAGTAGAAGGAATGATAAAATCAGAAAAATCACCATCTAGTAATTCCCACAGTAATATCTGATTCAGGCAAGAATGGATGCTAAAAATTAGTGCATGAATATAAGATTTTACAAAGTCTCAAACTATCCCTTCAAAAGAAACATTGATTACAAAGAAAAAGTATTAGCTCAACAAATGAGAAATCTGGCAGAAACTACCTTAACAAGTGTTCAGAGTTAATAGCACCAGTTACCGAACCAATTGACATCATGTACCTCTTGATAGTCTGAATTAAGGGCACACAATATCTTTTGTGGTATCCTTGCCAAAAATACACAACCTAAATCTAATAGTAACATTAGGAAAACACAAATTGAGGGACAGTCTAAAAAATAATTGGCTAGCACTCTGCAGAAGTATCAGTCATTAAAGACAAAAGAAAAAAAAAGGGGGGGGGGAGGAATGAAGAACTACTCCAAAACAGAGGAGACTCTTGAGTCATTACAACTAAATGTTAAATGAAAGACATGAGTGAGGCAGCTGGTGAGACTTCTGAAAGATCTACAGATGAGAAGAACAATACTGTACAATGTTAAGATGCTGAATTTGAATACTGTGCTATGATTATGTAAGAGAATTTTTTAGCAAAGACTCATCGATATATTTAAATGTAAAAGGGTACCATGTCTGTAACTTATTCTCAAATACTTCAGAAAAAATACATAAATACACACACACTGTGAGAGAAAGAGAAGGATGAATGCTAAAGCAAGTATGGCAAAATGCTAACATGTAGAGAATATGGGTGAAGGCTATACAAAAATTCCTCGTACTGTTCTTGCAACTTCTTGTATGCCTCATTTATTCCAATAAAAATGAAAATGGAAACAATGTTTCTAGAAACGGTGGAAATGAATTTTCAATATCCAGTTAGAGTTTGTCACTTCTTTCTACCACCACTCTTTACGGTCTCTAATGTATGAACTCAGAGTTCTAAAGCAAGTAGAGTAAAAACTGAAGGACATAGTGGATCAGGAAAAGGTATGAAGAAAGTGGAAAAGGTCTGAGATAACTGACATGGATGATGAGAGAGCTAACCAGAGAAAGAGAAGGACTGGCAGGCAGCATGACAGAAATGCCACAGAATGGTCACTCTTATCCCAACAGACAAAGTCACCCTTGAGAGTAATTATATTCTTTGATACATCTGTGAAAATATCTCTGTGATGCTGCTCTCTAATTTAGGATTTCTAAGGATAAGGAAGAGGATGTGTTCACCCTCATGAAAGAAGTTAAATGTTTATTGTTTTTTTATGCTGGTCAACACAGCTGGGTTTTGAAGCCTTAACTTTGAGTCTTCAGACAACATTACAGTACTTAAGAATTCCTAATCCATGGCAGAAAACATCATCAAAAACAAACAAACAAAAAAAACCATTCACCAAATCCACTAGGAATAACAATCAGGACACCAGTTACTAGCTTTTGAAAATGGAATTGCCAAATAAGAAGATTTAAAAACAAAAACACTTAAATGCTCACCCGGCCACTGAGCAGGAGAGGAATTCGGTGTTGCGTGTTCTTCAATACTTTCGGTCCTGAGTCTTCGACGATCACTTAAAAGAAGTCCTTGATAAGCCATCCCTGTAAACTGGTTTCCTTCTGTCTGACTGCTAAAGCAAATAAGGGTCAGTTATTTATCACTCTAACAGAGGTAGTTAGCAATTACACTTTATACATACTTTAGACAATTATAATGACTTTTAGAACTTTTAAAATCTTTTCTAGATGCCACTTAATACTTGGAAATCTTTTCTATATTCACCCATTTTTATAAAAAAAAAAGTCAGAAAGTAAAAAGAATACTGTTGGTACTAGACTATATTAGAACGTTTCAGGATGCTATTTTCTTGTATTTCTTAGGTTTGCAAAGTTGTGCAATCTTAACTTTTAACTAAAATATGAACTAAAATCTGGAAAATCGTATTTTAGAAATATCAAATCCTAAAGCCAAATGGGACTAAATATTTATTTCCCTCATCTTTGTGGAGCTGGGGGAAAAAAACAAAAGCAGAAAGTAAAGCTAACTCCCTGGAGAGTCAACCATAGCCTAAGGATGAGAAAATACACATTTAAAAAATATTTATTTGAATTCTCCTTTAGTGCCATTTTAACCAGTGACTGATATCAAACAAGTTGGCTTTGATCATTATATGATCACAGTCAATTAAATAAACTCCTTTTTCCTTATTTACATTTCCAAGTCTTTGCAGTTACTTAGATGTGGCCTACTGAACTAAAAGCTGAGTACAGGCCATTTTGGGGAAGTAATTCCTTTTGTAATACCAAATCTTCTCACAGGAGGCTCCTGAATTTACAAGAAAAAAAACAATCTAGACATATGTTTAATATAAAGTTAATATGATTCTATTTATATAACAAACTTTTCATTTATTAATAAAATTTATTTAAATCTGGGTCATCTTTCCAAGTGATTCAATTTCTTACTACTTACACTGCCCTCATCATTAAAATGCACAGTATACACTAATAAAGATAATATGACATTTAGAAAAATTTAAACCATTACTTCTCATTGATATCACTTCCAAAGACTTCTATATTATATGTAAATGGGTAAGAAAAAATTATTTTAATAATTCTTTGTAAGAAATGTACTTTTTGGTTTTTAAAACAGTATTTCCTTTTTCAACTGAAAACCAGTTAAGCAATATAAGAGCTCATCCAATGCTAAAAGAAATGGTTCCTAAAGAAAAATTAGTGAATAGTGAAAAATTATTTTCTTAAAATCAAAAGGTAGAGATGATGATAATTTCCATTTACTATTTATCACTTTCTATATGCCTTTTTTTTTTTACTAGGTGATAGTTAAATTACACAAAGTTATGTTATTTCTCCTCTCTCATCTATCAGAGTATACATGGTAGTCATATTTGAGGATTTTTCCATCCCTAGGAAATAGGACTTTGATATAAACTCTGGCACAGTTGAATGCTTTTGTTGTATTAATAATTTAGCATGAGTTCTTTTTTTTTTTCTTTACCTGTAGCTATGACTGTCACATAATGCTTGGTAAATTGATGCAGAAAGTGATGCTGCTAGTGAATGAAGTGTGTGCACCTAAAACCAAAACAGCCACAATTACATTTTATACTAACATTTCTATACAACAGTAATATCTTAAATATTAGAGAATACCCAGCAAACTGGCAATATCATAAGTAACACTAAATCCTAAGACTACTAACTCTTCTTTAAAACTTCTAAAATAACACTCACCCAATTCAATATCAATGCCCGTAACAACTCTAACTGATTCAGACCACATTTATCAAATATGTACTAACTGTGAGCCTGCCATTTACCAGACTCTGAGCCAAGTGCCAATGTTCATCAATTACTGGGACTGTTCTACCTGCTAATAATTAGCTTAAAGATTAATATTCCAAAACCAAAATAAGTATATAATCTTCAGAGCTTTTAAACTGCCTTACAAAATTTCCCTTGGTGAAAATAAATATTTGATCTTAGCAATAAAAATGAAATAAATATTTAGATATATCAATCACTGTATGAAATGGCTGATTTTTCAGAAAGCAAGTAACTTATTTAGTACTTATGAGTAGGACACTCTGAATTCTAAATTTAAAAAGTTTAAAAATTATCAATATAAAAACTAAATCCTAAAATGCCATACTGAATCAACACTTTCAGACTCATAAAATCTAAAAATTTGAAGGGAACTTAAAAATAGTTTCATACTCTATGAATGCCTTATCCATATTTCTATGAACTGGAAATGTTTATTTAAAACTTAATGCTTTTCCAGGGCTCCTGGGTGGCTCAGTTGGTTAAGCATCCAACTCAGGTCATGATCTTGCAGTTCCTGAGTTTGGGCCCCAAGTAAAGGCCCTGTGCTGACAGCTCAGAGCCAGCAGCCTGCTTCAGATTCTGTTTCCCTCTCTCTCTGCCCCTCCGCCACTCATGTTCTGTCTCTCAAAAATAAACAAACATCCAAAAACTTAAAAAAAATTTTTTAATGCCTTTTCTAAGTGCCCATATTCACCTAACAATGTAAGTAATCTCTGCTAAAATACTAATACAGATTAATTCATGCTGTGGATTGGAAATCTTTAATAGGTTGATGTAACCAGTAAATCATGGGTCCTTCAGAAGAATGTACTACCAGAAGTCAAACATGCCTTTGAAACAAAATAAATAAAAATAAAGATGTTGAGGACCTTTAATGACATCAGCTACTGGAACTGGAAAAACCACAACACACTTATACACAGGCTAACACAGTGGTTGATCAACTCCAAATCCTGCCAAGCTTCCGAATGCTGTTCTGAAGTTTTCAGCAAAGGGTATAGGTTTCATCTGGAGGTAGTAACTCTCTGAAATCCCTCCCTCACTACTGCAGAGCCTCCAACAAACACAACCATCAAGAGAAATAGTAGTTAGGATACTCTCTCTGAAACACTTACAATCAGTCATGGTTCTCTCATAGATATTCCCTAAGCTTAGATTTTCATAATATCCTGGCATATAGTCATAAACATTTCTAAACTTATGACTCATTTAAGGGAAATGGAAAATTTAAGGAGTATTAAGAGACAAAAATAGTATCTAGAAAAATAACTTTATAATCAAAAAAGTATTTGCCTATCTTAAATTATGTTTCCATAAATAAGAAGAATGCTTACTTTTAAGTTACATTCATTGGACAGAGTCTTCAACTGATCAGGATTGGGAAAGGAGCACATTAAGAGCACTTTAAAACATTTTCTCAAAGTTCAAATAGGAAGACAAGTGTAACATATTTACCTTTTCAATGTGTACAATTATCAACTGATCATAAACTTTACATTACCTTCACATCTCCAACACTGGGATGAGGTGGTGTTTTCATCTGAACAATTGTGTAAAGTATATCGTGGATGTGATTATTCAGGTATAATACAGGATTAGCTATGACTGTTTTTGTTGAAGCAATACTTGCTGAAAGCAGAGGTAGGGTGGTAGGCAATGGTAGTGGAGACTGGAGCTGCTTCACTGTAGTTTCCTGTGGGTTACAGTGGATTATTTTTTTCAAGGTAGTTAAAATGAAGGAGAAAAAAATCAATTACTAGTGGCTCAGTTAAGCATCCAACTCTTGATTTTGGTTTCATATGTTCGAGCTGCACGTTGGGCTCTGCACTGGCTTGCAAGAAGCCTGCTTGTGATTCTCGTCTCTCTGCCCTCCCCTGCTCATGCTCTGTCTCTCTTGAAACAAATAAATAAACTTAAAAAATAGTTATATGATAAAAATACCAGTGATAAGGGGCACCGAGGTAGCTTAGTTGGTTAAGCAACCAACTCATGATTTCAGCTCAAGTAATGATCTCATGAAACTGAGATTGAGCCCGTAATCGGGCTCTGTGTTGTCAGCTTAGGATACTCTCTCTCCCTCTCTCTCTGACCCTCCCCCAGTCATGCTCTCACTCTCTCTCAAAATAAAAAAAAAAAACATTAAAAAAAAACACTGGTGATGAACATCTGAATAAAAGCAATATTTATTCACTCATTCTACGAAACTTTACCCAGCACCCAATCTGTACCAGTTGGTATGCAAGATGCAGAAGATATAAAGATGAATATGACAAGAGCTGTGCTCTCAAGCTGTTAAGCCCACTCATAATCACTATAACTGATCTAAAAAGATCCATGCAGAGCATAAATATCTGCCTCCTATGAACAGAGGAACTGGACATATTTAGATTAACTAGTAAAAAGAGCAAGTAAAATTATTAAAATAACCAAGATTGAAAACAAAAGTGAAGTTCATACCTGCTGTGATTCTTGTAGCAAAAATTTGAGTTCCATCCTTACTGAGGCCAGACCACCACCCTGGGCCCCGTGAAGGCTACAGTAACTAAGAAACACTCTCAGGAGATCTTGGTTTTTCTGTAACCACAACTTTCTTCTTTCTGCATGTTCTCGTTTAGCCTGCAATCTCCGTCTTTCTATTTGGTGGCGCTCATAGGAGCCTATATCTGGTTTGTCCATCATTTCTTCCTGGTCCAAAAGATCACTCTCTACCTTAGAATACATTTTGCTGGCATATTCTTTAATAACTGATTCATGGTTACAGATCTCATGCAAGGCAGCGATTTCCTTTTCAAGCCAGTTATAGAGTTGAAATCTGAGTTTTCCACCATCTACTTCATAGCCTGTAGCCAAAGTTCTTAGTTCAGTCATAAGGATCTTCAAACAAGCTCTGAATTTTAGTTGTTCAGCAATCACATCAACTTCAGTATCGCTTTCAATACAATCTTCTTCCTGAGGAGTCAGTAACCTATTAGGGTCTGAGGCCTTCTGATCTTGACTATCTGTTTCCCTGGCATCTGTACTTTTCATTACTAAGCCAACAGCATCTTCTTCCTCTTCTTCTAAGGCACTATCATGCTCTTCACCCCAATCAAGATTAAGAGGTTCTTCTTCAACTTTTACTATTGGCTGACTCCAGTCAAACTGTGATGAAGTTACATTTGACCAATCAATGCTAGAACTTCTATTGTCATCACTCAGAGTCTTTGATTCTGAAGGTTCATCATCTGTCTTTTTAGATATGTAGTCAGGCTGGCCTTTTTCTGAAGGTAAGGCAGATATTTTGGTAACTTTTGGAATTTTGGAGAGTACCTCCAAGGCTAGAACAGGACATCCAACTTTAAAATGAGCATTTGCAGTGGTAAAGAATAATTTTCTTTCTATAAGGTTAATTTTATCAACAAAGTTTTTTTCAGTTTTGAGACCTAAGGTTGCCAAAGTTCCTTCAGGGGAGGCAAGATTTCTTCGAATAAGCAAAGGATGAGTTCGAAGATAGTTGTAGAAACTAAACACCACTGGGTTACAAGATTTGATGATAACTAGAGTAATGAAACAGATAAAATTACAAGTTATTATGTTAATCTGTGCTTATATTACAAAATGATAAAATATGTCAACACCTTCTCAAAATAAAGGATACTTAAAAGTTATATACATATTTTAATATTGCTTATATATATTGAGAAATTTTTAATGTTTATTTAGTTTTGAAAGACACAGAGAGAGAATGAGAGAGAGAAAGAGAGAGAAGAGGAGGAGCAGATAGAGAGGGATACACAGAATCTGTAGCAGGCTCTAGGCTCTGAGCTGTCAGCACAGAGCCCAATGCAGGGCTTGAACTCATGAACCGTGAGATGATGACCTGAGCCAAAGTCAAACGCTTAACCAACTGAGCCTCCCAGGCACCCTACTATTGCTTATATTTTTAAAATGGAAAGAAAACACACACACAAAAAAAGTTAATTGGTTCCCTTTGCAAAAAAGGAGGGAAGAATAGGATAGAGAGGTCAGGAAAGAAGCTAGATTTCTCTGAAAATACCTTGGTTTTATATATTTTATTTCAAAAGCATGTCAACATTTTATGTGACTTTAAAAGAAAAATTTTTTTAAATCACAAAAAAAGCAAAAGCAAAATTAAACAAGTGATTTTGTATATCAAGCTGGTAGCACAACCACACATAAAAGAACTATAAAGTGACTTTAAAATTAAGTAATTTGACTGTACATACTGACTGGCATATATACCATAAAAACAAAAATCACTGCTACAAACAAACAAGCCAAAAAAGCTTAAGCTGTTGCTATGAAAAATTTTTATATCATTATTCTGAAGCTATCATATATATATAAAACAACAAATATGTTAATGCTATGAGAATTCAAGTTTTTCATTTTAAGATATAAACTTGAAATCTAAAAACTCTAATTTATATTGAATTAAAAATTTCAGTTTGAACTCATGAATTCTCAGGAAAAAAGTACATATATATCCTAGCTCTGTTCATTAAAACAGCCTAGAAACAATGACCAAACCAATAGCAAATAAGAGTCCCGATGCCCAGGCTGTTGTCTCTATTATTCCTCACTAAAAGGGTCCTTCTTCTGAAGGACCATTTCCAGATCTGGTGCATGAAATGTACAAGATGAGCCTGAAACATCTTGCGAGAATAGTAAGCAAAGGAACTATCAAGGAATAATGTCAAAAAAATTCAAGAACTTGTAGAGGCTCCCACTGATTAAAAAAGAGATAATCTGAGCATCCATAATAATAAAGTACAATGGATTAAAACACAAATCTATCTAAATCTGTGGGTGCAAATAACTTAAATAAAAATAAAAGCTATTAGATGGCTTTGTAGTATGCTAGTGAACCAAACTTATTTTGAAAACTGGTAAAGAGAAAGAATCAAAAATTTATGTTCCCTTCCCTATGCATATTACTGGATTTCAGGTAATCAAACAGCTGCTCAGGGAGACTGCACTCTAGGCAAGTATTCCAACGCACAAAAGAAGAATAAAATGACACAATTAGAATATTATCATTTGACAAACACTAATGAAAAAAGGATCTACGCAGTGATCACTGATGTCTGCTAGCACAACAAAAAAGCAAAACAAGTAGACATGAGTTCCCTGATTGAAGTACTCCACGCCACCAGGAAATACTTCTGCCAAAAATCTCATAAATTACCAAATTATATCAAATGCAGAGAACATGGGGGGAATCATGAAATGACACAAAAGGGACACAACCAACAAAATCTAAAAAAATGAGAACAAAATAAGCAATCTGACTTCCTTATCAAATATATTACAAGGGACAAGAAAAGAAGGAAGAAAAAGTAGACAGGGGTGCCTGAGTGGCTCAGTCAGGTAAGCATCTGACTCTGGATTTCAGCTCCGGTCATGATCTCACAGTTTGTGAGCTGGAGCCCGGCATCCACTCAGCACTGACAGCTTGAAGCCTGCTTGGGATTCTCCCTCCCTTTCTCTCTGCCCCACCTTCCACCCCGTGTACACGTGCACTCTTTCTCTCTCAAAATAAATAAATGAGCATTAGAAAAATAATAAAGTAGACAAAAGAGGCACCTCAGCAATCATAACATATATGCCTCTTGACTCATGATTCAAGATCTTGATTCAAAAAAATCAATTGTATAAGATTTTATTAGACAACCAGTAAAATCTAAACATTGCCTACTTAATGATTACTAATCAAATTTTGGTATAGTGATATGTTATGTTTGTCATTTTTTGGAGATTCATGTTGAAATATTTCCAAAAGAAATGATATGCTGGAAACTGCTTCAAAATACAGCTATGCTTAGAATGAGAGGGAGTAAAAAGGGTGGGTGTATATATGACGTAAGGTTGGTTTAAGTTGGTAACTTCCAAAGCCGGGTGACAGACTCATAGATTTTCAATATATTATTCACTCTTTTTATAAATATTTGCAATTTTCCACAATAACAAGTTTTAAAAATTAACCTAGAAAACATTAATAAAAAGAACCTTCCTTCTATAAAAATGTATATATTTTAATAAAATTACCTGAGAAACTCAGATACTTATTTTTCTCCTAATGGCTTTATTACCTTTCCCCTAAAATTTTTAATATTATTTATTAAAATACTTCTTCTTTATGAAGAACATAAAAATACATACCCTAATCCTTTTACCCATGCAAGCATTTTTAGTGTTGAAAATACTTTGTAATAAAAATTTTTTCAAGTTTTTATTTAAATTCTGGTTAGTTAACATATAGGGTAATACTGGCTTCAGGAGAAGAATTTAGTGATTTATCACTTCCTTAATACCCATCACCCAATTGTAACCTGAAAGCACAGAATGAAAAATAAAAGCCTTTATCTCCCCATACCTATTCTCCAAAATTAACCAGTAACCAGTATTCAGTTTCTTTTGATTTGTTCCAGAAAACAACAAAGGACAGGAAGAGGGAGATTAGACACAGCACCTGTCTGCGCATACATGGACGTGTCTGCACCATGCATATGTAAATAAAATGCAGCAAGAATCACACTGCTCTGCATCTTACTCTTTTAACTTAATACAGCAAACACTGATCTACTTCATTTTCTAATGGCACACTATTTCTGTAGTATGGATATACCAGAAATCACTTAATTGTTCTACTGACACTTAAAAATGTTCCATTTTTAAAAATTTATTGAAACAGGCTAATAAATACCCTCCAGATGGTTTAAAAAAAATCTTAACTATCTGGGATAATTAGAAGTAAAGAAAGCTTATCACACAAGAATAAAGGCCCATGCACTAAACCAGTATGTGAAATAGACAAATTTCTTCTTTAAAAAAAAACTGACTATATGATTATATGGAAGAGCTATATAATGGGTAAATGTTATGTATGTTTCAGTTTTTTTAAACCTTTTTTTTTTAATGTTTTTATTTTTTGAGACAGAGAGACAGCGTGAGCAGGGAGGGTCAGAGAGAGGAAGACACAGAATCCAAAGACAGGCTCCAGGCTCAGAGCTAGCTGTCAGCACACAGCTTGATGCAGGGCTTGAACCCACGAATTGAGAGATCATAACCTGAGCTGAAGCTAGACACTCAACCGATTGAGCCACCCAGGCGCTCCTGCTTCAGTTTAATAAAACTGTTTTTTGTTTTGCTTTTTTTTTTTTTTTTCTAAATGACTGGAAGTTCAGAAACAGTCTTCTTTTAAAAAAGGAAAGGAGGGGCACCTGGCTGGCTCGGTCAGTGGAACTTGGGACTCTTGATCTCAGGGTAGCACATTCAAGTCCCACACTGGGTGTGAAGATTACTTAAAAATAAAATCTTAAAAAAAAGAAAAAAAGGGAATAAAGAAAGAAAAAGTCCTACCCTGATGTTCATCCTCCTCCTTTGGGGTTTGTTCCAATAATGTGTCCAAAGCTCGGGTATAATCTTTCATTACCCAGTAGGCAAGACTACGCAGGAAAGGATCAGGATGTAACCGTTTACAATCGAATCCTGAGCCATCCTTTTGGCAACCCAAAATCTTCTGATTCAGGATGGATATATAAGTGGATGAAGTCTCAAATTCAGATTCATACAAACGGGCAATAACCATGGCTAGCTGAATATCTTCCATTTTTTCAAGACATACCTACAAATTCAAATATTAAGAAAACCTATTTATGAAAATTATTTAGAATTATGAAATATTCCACTGATATCTTCAAAACTACCATTATATTCTCATAGTGGAGGGAGGAGTCCAGAGATTGAGATAGTAAAAGGCTATTAAATGACAGTCATTTAAGAGTAAGAAACTAGAACTTAGTAGCTGGAGAGATTAAGACATAAGACAAAATAAGCCTAAGACAAATATCAATGTCGTATCAGATTTAGATCAACTTAAATTAATAACTTTCATTTTAAATTAAATATACTTCTGACATTTGAATTTATATGTATTGATTCCTCTTAATTTCCAAATACATTCCACATAAACATAATTATTACTATTTTAAAAGAACCTTCTAATTACATAACAAAAAACATATGAAATAAAGCCACATGTTCAATTTTTACTCTCTGTTAAATTTATATTCTAATATAATTACTCATATGGAGAATTTGAGGTCATTCAGGCAATAAAAGTATCTCTCAGGTCAATCAACACTTCTCTTTGTCTGAATGTCCTTCTAAGTTAAACTTCCCATTTCAAAATTATAAATATTTGTTATTTAAAAAAATCATACACCAGAGATCATTTTGAAAATATTACCAATTCTAAATATACAGAATTTCTCTTTGTTGGATATTTCCTATTTCTTCTATCATGTACTACATTCCAGTTATATCTATTATTTTTCCTTCACCTATTAGGATTGTTCAGAATAATAATTATCCTAAGAGAAATATCTCGTATATAAACAGAAACATTGATAATCTTTCCCTTAATCAGCTGCCAGGACTATGTATCAAAAAATGCAGTGTTTTACCTCTTCATTCATTTCTACCATCTAAGACAACTACATTACAAAACAGTATAAACTGCAATTTGAGTTCCTTATCTATGAATTTCAGTTAGAAGAAAAAGAACTTAAAGTACCTGCCTGTCTACACCAGAGGAGACTGTGACCTATAAACACTTCAAGTAGTTCAGAATCATAAGATAGCTAGGAAGAAAATATTCATAAACCTTTTTTTGCCACTTTTAATATATATTTTAAATGCATATACTTATCTTGAAATGCAATATTCCCTATATAAAATTTTTCATTTAGGTTTCATACTTGGAATTTATTTATTTATTCTTTTATCACCATGCCACTGTTTAGGTTCAGTAACCTATGTAAGTATTTGCTGTCCTTACAAACCTAAGATAAAAAATTACAGTCTCGTCTATGACCTTTTAAAAGGTTTTCAGTCTCTTACAAGTATTTCATGGCATGTTTTATTTATACCTCTATGGCATCTTTCAATGAACCAGCTAACAAGAAAAAAGCAGCAGATTGTTCAAAGCGCTGTTTTCCAAGTAAAGAGAACGCATTTTTCAATGCAGCTTTACGCCATCTATCTTCATTAAAGTTGTGGCTGAAAAATGTTGTCATTTTTTCATCATGCTGTGACCTGGGAACCAGAACATGGATAACAGAAATTAAAAATATTTTGAATCCTTTGTAGATTATGTGAAAATAACCTCAAACATCCAACTAAAAAACAGTAACTTCAGTGATAGGTATCTGTTATCAAACTTCACTTTTAATAAGGGAAGCTCAAAACACCTTGTATATATGTACACAGGAAGCAAGTGCATTTTTTACTTTTCAAAGTGCTTTTGTCAATTTTTTTAACAACATCCCACCCTTTAGGTTAAGTTGAACTGATATTTTGCCCATTTTTTTGCAGACAGAGAAACTGAGATACAAAAAGTAAGCGGATTTGATCAAGCTCAAAGCTCATACATATAAGTACTTTCAAAAGCATCAGCATCAGATGACTTCCATTAAATCAGGTTAACTATTGAGGCAATTTACCTAAAAAGACCCCACACTACTGCTTTCTTCTTCATTGAAAGGTAGAATAATGCAGCATCCAAGGCATCATTGTTCCTTTGAAAAGAAGCTTTGGCAACCTAAATGGTAAATAAAATATTCTATTAAATTAACTATTTGATTAAAGAATTACAACTGATTAACCAACAATGAATGCTTCCCTGCTACTTACATGGCTGATAGTAACCATGGAGATGAGAAATGTTGGCTCTATTCCACAATCTCCAGCAGCTTATAATATATGCCCCTAGAGACAACCATTTGTATGCCAGTAATTATAATAAAAATCATAATAGCAACTAGCATTTACTGATTACTTCCCATGTACCAGGCACCATTCTAAGTTGCCACATATTCAACATATGTGACCTTTTCTTGAAAATTAAATGTTACATTTATCTCAATGAATCACTACAATCCATGAGGTACTATTATCCCCATTTTACTTCCTAGGAAGCAAATGAGACAGAGACAGGTTAAATGAACTGTCTAGGGTCACACAGTAAAGGGTAGAAAAGGGGTTAGAAGCCAGGCAGTAATAACTGTCTATCATAGGAAACAAAATAAAGAAGGCAGAATATTCAACATATGTGACCTTTTCTTGAAAATTAAACATTACATGTCATAACATTTTGTAAAAGCTAAAGTGCTAACGGGTAGAGCATATGTGATTTCAGAATTTAAAGCTCTCTCAACTCATTGAATACTAATTATATACTGTGACCTGGGAACCAGACACACACATTTAAAAAACCACAAGTACAAACAAAAGTTAAGTGTTCCAGTGTTTTTTTAAACATACTTTTTAAAAAAACTTTTTTTTCTGGTATTTTTCCAACCAAATTTTGACAATTCTAAAGGAATGACATCTTCTTTCTGGCATGTAATTAAAATACAGAAGATTGAAGCTCTTTTGAGCTGACAAATTTTAGTTTGAAGAGCTGACATTATTTTGAAGAGCTGACAAATTTTAGTTCTTAGAAATGCCATGAGAAAGAGTCTTAATGAGCACGTAACTGATAATCTCCATGGAGCCATATAACCAAAGTTGCTGAATTCATACAGAACCAATCAACTCAGTGTTAAGTTTAAAAATTAAGCCAGTAACATTATTGTATATAATTATACTGTTTTGAACACGGTACCATACTGATTGTATCTTATTTCTCACAGATACTAAATGTCTGCAAATCACTGTTGAGAAATATAACAATAAAAAACAACAGATGTTTTATTAGCTCACACTGACTGATGGTGAAGCAGGAAACTACCAAGGCATGGGAGAGCGAAAAACTGTGTCACCAAAACTGCTTTCCTCTCAATACCTGTTTATTTCTCTTCTCCTTTTTTAGTATTTTCTCTGCCTTCAATCATTTATTTAACTTCTTATTCTGATGTGTAGTAATTTTGAGAGAAACTTTTATTTATTTTTTGCTAAAGATTTATAATCTATATCTCAAGGCCAAACAATTTACATATCCCTTGGATTCAATTTTAATATTTCTTGTGGAATTAAATCATAGGTACATATCAGAGATACTTAATTATAATGACAAGACACACTGACAAGAAATTAAAGGGATCTATGTAGACAAGATCTGAAACATTGCAGATAAAATAGGTCCTATTTTCCCACTGCTTTGGAATATAAAAAATTTAATGTAGATACTGTGGTATCTACATGCTATAACAATTAACTTTTCCAATATACCAGAAACTACATTATTTGGATGGTGTGAGACTAAATTCCTTCTTACATTTGTGCCTATTTTGAGGCAGAAACACTGATATTTTATCGGCTACCCTACATGTAACAGGAAAATGACACTTCTGTGCTCAGATTTCCAAGGGATCTGAGGGCCATGATGAACACCAGCAACACAGGATGTTAAGGGAGATGAAGACGGCACATCCCTAACCACCTTCAACCTACCAAGTGAAAATGGGACTCAGCGATACGCATTTTTAAAAAGTTTGACAGATGGTTCATCTGACACTAAAATTTGAAGGAGACCATTGTAAAGGAATAAATTCCTCTTGGGAGAAATAAAGTTATACTTCACAAATGCTGTATCATTAACTGTACTTCTGAAATGTCAATGAACTCCTAAAAGTAAACAATAAATGAGAATTCCACTTTCCTAACCCCCATAGCATAGAAAGGGCACAGACTAAGTCTAACACTTAGAAATGCTGGCAGTTTTGGCTGCTTATCAAACCTCTCTACCTAGTTCCATCAGGTGGGAATGGAGATGGTAAATGTAGGACTGAGAAAACGATCTATGAAATAATTTATGAAAAGCACCTAGCACAAATCTGGCACACAAGAGGTGGCCAGTAATGGTTAGTTTCTGCAACAATGAAAGAACTTGCAGCTTCCACTAACAAATTATTTAATAATTTTTTTCTAAAGGGAATCTACCAGAACACAGAATCCAAAATCCTGCTTTAAAAATTTTGTAGTGGGGCGACTGGGTGGCTCAGTCAGTTAAGCATCCACCTATTGATTTCAGCGCAGGTCTTGATCTCAGAGTCATGAGACTGAGTCCCACATTAGGCTTCGTGCTGGGCATGGAGCCTGCCTAGGATTCTCAGTCTCTTCCCTTCCCCTTCCCCATGTGCACACTCATGCTCTCAAAAAAATATTTTTAATAGCATATTTACTTTGCTGCCACAGATAGTTCTTCAAGTTCACACAAATCAAAATCTTTTATGGAATGGTATTTTGAGTGTACAAAGGAAGTTTGCTATTTATTAACCTAGTCATAGAGAATCCTAAAGAATTCTTACATATAATTGATATATCTGATAACTGAAGTTTGCTTTCTAAATTTAGATTTTTGTTTTCTTTTTTTTAATATTATTGAAGTACAGCTGACACACAATGTTATATTATATTATATTATATTATAATATTAGTTTCAAGGTGCACAGCAGTGTTTCAACAATACTACACATTATGCAATGTTCACCAAAGTACAGTCACCATCTATCACAGAACAATGTTATTATAACTTCATTGGCTATATTCTCGATGCTGTACTTTTCATAACCATGACAAACTTCCAGTTATTAAAAAAAAAAAAGATTGTTGCATTTTCCCAAACTAGGAACCACCTCAACTGATAACAGAACATATGCAATTCTATAAATATTATAAATTCAGCATATATGGCAAAAGGCAACTGATACACTACACATTTAACAAGTTTCTGGAATCTCTGAAAATGTTTATTTAAGAAATTTTTAAGATCTCAAGATGTACAAACTAATTCTCCACTACAGATTTTCTCGAACATAATTATCTCTTATCCTTTAAGATTTTTTAACTTCAATAACCAATGAAGTAAAGTTACCTTTTCAATGCATCTTCGAAGAGTGTTAATATTCCTGACCCACCAACCTATTCCCATAGCTCTTAGCTCAGACCACTGAGGGTCCCCTCTCTGAATTGCTGGAATCATATTAATCAGTTCTTCCTCAGCCTCAGAATGAAAAGCCCAGGCGAAATGGCAGGTAGACACACCTAAATTAGAAATACAAAATAATAACCTTCAGAACTATATCCAAAAATAACAAAAACAATTTTTCACATAGTCCTGTATTCAGTCATCCTGGAAAGAATTTTCAAGCATAAAAAAAAAAATAGGTGAAAGAAAGTTTTTCATCATTCAGGATTTTACACTGTAAGCTTCTAAATACAAGATCAATGGCAGGATACACAAAACTAAAATCTGTATCTTTTTTCCAAAGTATTTGCTTTTTTTCTCTGCAAAACTAGACTAGAGACACCAAAACGTAATCACTGGAAAGATATTTGAACATCAAGTCATTTATACATACACATACCAAATTTATCAACAGTGAAAGCTTTGGTCAAATTAAATTATTTTGGCCATTGTCTCTGAGTGGTTTTTCACGGTGCCACTTCCTTGTAGACCGTAATATCCTTTAGTACTGAATACTGAAAACTTCCCCATTCATCCTCTGGCCAAGGAGCTAAGTATCATTTCACATTTCTAACCTTCAAGAGAGTTCCAGGGAACAGCCAGGATACACATTCCTCTGCGTTCAGCACCTCAGTTAAAAGTAGTTAAAGCTACCTAATACTGATGGTCTATGGCAAACCTGTTTTGTCTGGTAGAAGAATGACAGGGATCTAGGCTGTATTTAGAGGCAACAAAATAGGTTTAGTGACACCACCAGACTTGGGAGTACAAGGAAGTTTATCACCAGTTTAACCACTGAAAACACTTTATTCCACTTAGAGCAGGTGAAGAAGAAGCATGAGGGAAGTGACAAATACAGAGTGGTGATAGATAAGAAGGAATGCCCAGAAGAACCCAAAGAAGGCTAGGAAAAAGGTTAGACTGGTGGAAGTAGCCATCTATATGGACCATTTTCGAAACAAAGACATGTCTGAGGTCAATGACAGTCACAACACAGGCTTCTCTGTGCTACAAGACCACTGATATTTTTACATATAGTTTTTTCATTAACAGCTACCATATAGATTTACAATATAGTTTAAACCTTTCCTAATCTTTACAGTTTCACAGCAGTTCCTTTAGAAAGCATAAAGGGAAAAACTGGGGCACCTGGGTGCCTCAGTCAGTTAAGCATCTGACTCTTGATTTCAGCTCAGGTCATGAATCCCAGGGTCATGGATGGAGCCCCACGTCAGGCTCCATGTTGAGCATGAAGCCCGCTTGAGATTCTCCTCTCCCTCTGCCCCTCACGCACACACAGCCTTTCTCTCCCTCCCTCTCTCTCAAAAAAAAAGAAAAACCTATTATGACCATTTTGAATAATAATCTTAACTCATTTAAATTTCCCATACTAACATTTATATACAAATGTGTTTGAAATCACAGCACAAAAAATGCAACAAGCTTTGATTGTCACCATAACTTTAGGGGAAAATGGTCAAAATTTAGTAACACCAATTTGTAGTTTTTCAGAACCCTAAAGGCAGATTAATTTTCTCACTTTTTAAATCTTTGCCTGATTTAAGAAATAATCATTACATCATATAACTCAAACTTTGCTTTAGAAGGTATTATTACATAGCAATGCATATAGTATACTTTTGCTAACAGCAAATTTATAGTATAAAGAATAATGTAAAATATATTGCATTCTATACCCTTAAATGAAATTTGATTAGTTCCATTTTTGGTATGATTAAGAGAAAACAAAAAAACTCAGGTACGTCAAGGGAATTAGGTTTGGAAAGCAAGATTAAAAGAGCAGTGAATATATTTGGAAACCTAACTATTTACATTTAATATAAGCACTGTGTTATTAGTCATATACTCACAAGTAAAGCTGATATTTAAGGTATATCTGCCATATAGTAATTCGGAAGATTTGCATAGCTGTTAACATTCTGCCACACCCCCTGATCTGAGACACAAGAATTTATATCAGCCCCCTAATTTATAGACTAAAAATCATAACTAAGGAGTTAAAAGTGACCTGCCCCATATCTTAATATAAAAAAAGATATTAAGAAGAAAAAGAACAGGGGCACAAACAGGTAGTTTTTGTGGTTTGGGGTGGGGTTTTTTGGGGGGGTCTTTTTTATTTTTAACCTACTAATAGCAGGCTAGTCTTCACAGTTTTTCCTTGTTCTTCTTAGTCTTTCTATCTATATACTGGCTACTTAAATCTTCCCTGAGAACTATTCCCAAGATCATCACCTGTAACACCAGTCACTTATCTCCAATATCTTAATTGTATCGAAGGGAAAATGGAATTTAACAAAGCTTTAGAAATCTGAGGTGTGGAAGATCTCCCTTGGAAAGTACGTAAATGTTAAGTGATTCAGTACTATTTGACTATCACTTAAAATGAAAATTTAAAAGACCTTTGTGATAATATTTTTAAACCTATCCAAATGGCACAGGTTGTTTAAAACTGTAATATCAAGTGTTAACAATGTGTTACTGAAATCCTCAAACATTGCTTCTGGGAATGTAAATGAGTACAGTGTTTCTGTCGGTGGCAATACTTATCAATAGTTAGGAAATTTCACTCTTCAGCACAGAGAACAAACCGTGATTGCCAGAGGGAATGTGGGTGGGGGTGGGGGGTGAAACACTTATCTTGATGAGCACTGAAAAGCGTATAAAACTGATGAATCATTATAGTGTACATCTGAATAAAAAAATATTAAGATATAGTTATGTTCAGAATTTAGAAAATTGGCCTGGCAGTACTGTAAACTGTTGACCCAAACATTAAAAAACAAAAACAAATACCTACCTTAAAAAAACAGTTAAGAATTCTTACGCCCTCTAATACCATAATTTCACTGTAGGAAGTTTATATGAGGAAATAATCAGATATATAAATATTTATATGCAAAGTTTTGAAGTAATTCATTACAGTGATAATTCAAATAAAAAAGAAAACCAGCAAAATCTGTTTCAAAAATAAAGAACTGGATAGATAAAACACAGGTTAGAGACATGACAAAATATGAGACAGCTGTTTAAAATGAAATATTTAAAGAACATTTATGAGAGTAAAGGGTAAGCATTATGGCCAGGAACAACAAACTATAAAGCCTGGTATTCTAGTTCCTACAATACTAAAGAATTAGTTATGGGACTATGTCCAAGATGCTGGTTTCAAAAGAGACACAGTCTCATGAAAAAGGCCCTGGGCTGGGATTCTAATTCCAACTCTATTCACAAACAGCCCTCTACTGTAGCAGGTCACTTTGTAAAAGTTTCAGTTTTTTAATCTCTAAGTTATGCAGCTGACAGAAATCCTTACATCTCAAATCAGGAGGCGTGGCAATGTGCTACAAGTATACAAATCTAATGCATCTCGAGATGGCAGATATTCTTAAAACATCAGCTTTATTTGTGAGTATAGGACTTTAATGCTTATGCTAAGATAAACATAAATAATAATACATAGGGCAATATTTACATAATTTTTAAAGAAAAGGCATCAGTCGTCACATTCAAGGTGACTGGGATATGGCCTCAAGCATATCAGGTTTGCTTCTAGGCTACAATGACTTTAGCGAGTAGAAGCTGAGAAACTGAGATAGAAAAGTAAAAGTCACAGAATAGAGTTGAAAGATGCACAGTAAAGTGGTTAACTGGTACTATGTGACAATAAGATCTTAAGGCTAATGATAAATATGCATATAATGATTTAGCTAATTCTTTTTTTAATTTTTTTAGTGTTTATTTATTTTTAAGAGGGAGAAACATAGTGTGAGCAGGGAAGGGGCAGAGAGAGAGGTACATACAGAATCTGAAGCAGGCTGCAGGCTCTGAACTGTCAGCATAGAGCCCAACGTAGGGCTCAAACTCATGAACTGTGAGATCATGACCTGAGCCCAAGTCAGATGCCCAACCAACTGAGCCACCCAGTCATCCCTGATTTAGCTAATTCTTATACACAAATATAAATCCAAATATTTCATTTCAATATGAAATCAAAGTTGTTCAAAGTTTCAGACAAGGAGTTAAATACCTTGGTGAAGTAGCTGTACTCGGTATAAAGGAGGCAGTGATGTCAAAAGGCATGTGTGCAAACGCATAGCTAATAAGTATCTCAAACCACACTCATCTAATGTGTCTCTTCCTAAAAAGGAAGTAGAAAATACATTGAAGGAAATAGGTCACAAACCAATAAAAACTTGGAAATAAACATTAAATTCAGTAATAATATATACAAAATATATGTTTGAGTGTATTCCTTTGTATACTTGAGTATCTTTATAGAATATATATCTTTACAAAAAATAAGTGTAAATACTAAAACTCCCAAATGAAAAATGACCAGAGAAAATATAATTATCTATTAGTACAGGTAATAATAGTACTTATAGCTATTTATAATAAATGAAATCTTGAAATCCAATAAAGAATATATAAACTATAGTAAACTAGGTATAATTTTAAAAAGCATTTCCTAGGTGAAGTTAGATGACATTTTAAAAATAGGAATTACATATCTAAAATAAAATCATTAATGATTATCATTATTATCATTAGTTAGACAGGCAGTATCTTCTAGTTTGGTTAACACAACTGAAATACAGTACCATGAAAGATTTGAAATTTGATTTCCTAGGCTAGTTTTCCAGAGTTAAAGTTGAACCTTAACCTAATTCCACAAACTTACTTAGAAGTTGCACAAAGGCATGAAAAGTATGGTCAGCTTAATCAAACTACAGCTACTGTTGGAGAAAAGCAATGCAAAACTATTAACAAAACCGAGCCCAGTAACTGTCACTTATAAGTACTAAGAATGTTGAATCAGATAGTGTTTTCTAGAAGAAAATAAAACACTTTAAATTCTCAAAGTTCAAGTTCCAGCTCTACTTCCCATTAGCTATATTCATTCATTCATTCATTCATTCATTCACTGATTCATTCAACAAATCCAGCATCTACTACAGGTGAGGCACAGTTTAGGCGCTGGGGATTTGGCAGTGAGTAAGAGGAAATCCTTCCTCTCATGGTGCTTACATTTTAGGAGACAAATAAGTAAGTGGAGGAAAGTTAATGCTACAGAGAGAAATAAAAAGTAGGTTTGACAGAAAGTACTGGAGTAAGAAGGTTCTATTTTACAAAGTTTAGCTAGGGAAGAACTTTCCAAGATGATGTATCAGCAGAAATTTAAGGAGGCAAGGTAATGAGTCAAGCATAAATTTGGAAAAAGAGTATTCTACACAGAGGAAGCAATACGTGCAAAGGCCTTGCGATAGGAAGGTGTGTAGTGTACTCTGGGACAGCAAGGAGGCCAGTGTAGTAGAACAAAAAAGAACACAAGTCATACAGGGCCTTGTAGACCTCCATAAGGATCTGGCTTTTCGTCTACAGTGAAGATAGCAGGCCATTCGTGTATGTTGAGTGCCAGAAAGATTAAATGTGATTACTCACTGGATCCTATGTGAGAACAGACTGAGCTAACAAGAAGGAAGCAGTTTAAGAGACTGTCAATAACTAGGCAAGAGGTGACAGTGACTTGGACCAGAGTGTTAACAGGAGAGATGGTAAGAAATGACTGGATTCTGGATATAAAGGAACTGGTAGCATTTGTCAGGAGAATGGATATGGGAGGTGAAAAAAAAACCAGGAATGCCTCAATTCCCTTTAAAAGAATCTATTTCGAATCCATTCAGTGAGATGTACAACATATTTAAACTCGAGTTTCACTTTCCCACCTGTGAAATGGAGACATTAATTCCTGCCTTTTCTACCTCATGAAAGCCCACTATGACTAAAAAGAGCCATTTTTATACTGCCTTGCCAATGAGACTGTTCATTATCAATCAGAAAATTTTAACTATTTCTCATGGATTGTGGCATATCTATTTTCTTAATATCCCATAGTAAAAATCCTAATGTATATTAACTTTTCAACAAAGGCTATTCTGGGGAAATCCTGCTCTATTGCACACAGTACTCATAATAATTAGAATTTTTTAATTTACATGTTTAGAAAATAGGTCATAGAAAAACCTAAGGTCTCTAGTTATTTTAATCTATAAAGAGCAAACTTTGGAGATACAAGGATATAAACCTATATGAAGAGATATATTCCAGGTAGCTTTGAGGAATAGTCTTTTTCCCTCAAATTTGGAAATTTGTAAAATAGTAAGGTACAGGCTGGGGGGCAATGATTTATCCACAGATGAACCCCAGTTCTGTCACTTACTACCAGTGTGCTCTTGTATGTCACTTCATCTCCCTAAGGATCAGTGTTTTCATCTATAAAATTTAGTATAATAATAGCTACCTACCAGAAGATTGTTGTGATAATTAAGTATGATAAAGTACATAAAGTGCCTGGCACATAGCCATTGTTCACTCCTCCACAATATTTACTGAATGAATGAATGATCAATAATTTTCGGTTTCCTTTGCTAATGCCATCATTTACAATCAACACCATTACCTTCAACTATCTGCATAAAAGAGAATGGAATCTAGTTTCAGGAGACAGCCATAAATGTTCTATTTATAGAGCATATTAATCAAGACACACATTATAGTAAACTGTATTAAAACCTCTTTCTCCAGAGACTTTTTGGAGAAATTAGGTAAGTGTAAAAAATATTTATACCTAGAAATGGTTGAGTTCATGGTCCTTATAAGCCTCATGGTTCGACAGTAAAACAAATGGTCCATTATTATTATTCAAAGTAAGTAAAAATTAAAAGAAGCCACAGGAATCAATATGTTAGAAAAAACCAAAAGACTACATATATCTAAAATCACACAAAGCTTTCAGAGTAAAAACTCACATCAGAATGCACACAAAGACATCAAAATTCATAAAGTCACATGCAAGTCACGGCCCACCCCAACTGTCTTTCTTTCACGACTAATATATTACTTAACAGTAACTGTTAACCAGCGGTTTAAGAAAGACTTTTCACTGCAAGGTTTAAAGAAAGACTGCAATTTTATATATGAGTCACTATATAAGTTACACAAATGATCCTATTTGTAACTTCGTAAATTTTAGTGGGAATTTTTACCTGAATAACTCTTATCTCTGTTTTCATCAAGCTCGGTACTGGTGGTAGCCACGGTATCAGCCAAAGCTACCAGGAACATCTGCTCCAAACGGGTAAGGCCTGGTAGACTTGAGTGCATAAGATGACTTGAAAGTACCCTAGCATGTTCTTGGCCAAAGTAAGCGGGTCCATACTGAGAAAGATTTATTACTTTTGATTTGTTTTCTCTCTTTTCTGGCTCTAAATCTATGTCATCTGTTGTTATATCCTGGATTTGAAACAGCTCTGAATATTGATCTTCTGTTTCACTTTTGGTATGATCTTCATAGCTCTGTGGTATTTTTGTACTTTCTTCTGAAATTCTGTAGGTTGTATCTTGATCTGCAGCAAGCAGTGCATATAATGGTAGTGGAGGAATAGAATCTATCTCAGTATAATCTCGAGTACCGTCCTTTCCTATGGTGACCGTATCCTTTGCTGTACTGCCACTTACGCTTATGGTTCGGGAAAGATGTCGCTTAGTTCCTTCTCCAGCATCAGGATCTCTAACTATTGCAACTTCACCTGCGATACATTTTACTAAATGAGAGAGAATAGCTTTAGCCCTTCTAACTTTCCCTAAGTCCATCAATTCTAACAGCTGAGTTGGATGATACTGTGGGAGAGTGGGGGAAAGTACATGTGCAGCCTCAAATAAGCCACCATCTTGAACCACAGCTGGTGAGCAAAAAACATCATCGGCAATAGCTGTTCCTTCAACGATACTTTTTCTTGACAACATATTAGATTTAAAGGCAGAATGATCTTGTATTGCTGTCTCTTCTGCATAAAGATTATCAGTGTCAATGTCTCCAAATTTGACAGCATGCTTCCATTGTGCATATACATGCATTTCACAATCCATCCCTACCACCAATATCCCATCTCTCACCCAGGAGAGAGAAACAGGCAGTGAAGGTGTACCGTCCACAGAAGACACCAAGTCTATAGCTCTAAGAAGAACCCACCGGGACCTAACTCCTTGCTTGATACTACCACCTAGTGGTAAAGTAATGACTGCTACTCCATCCTTACTATTGGTTTGCTCAGTCACAATTCCTGAAAGCCGCCCATACATGAAGATATTAGCACCAACACCCACTGTGAGGATGTGGGAGCCATCTTCTTTTGATACCCAGTCCAGATGTACTAAATGTTTGATATTCGGAATGAGGTATCTATCCTTGCTCAAAAGTGCATCTGATTTGCTGTACACAAATAGATTACTGTCGACACTGACCCTTGAGTCAAGTACACTCCCAACCTTGACCAAGTCATCAAGATGAATTGTTTGTTCTAAAACCCATTCTGATCCTCCTGTAGATTCACATTCAAAGATGCAAACGTGCATGGAAAATTCTTTAGAAACAAAACCATTGTGGTGGATAGGCTGTTTATAAGCCACAGCGAGGCGACCTGTGTATGAACAGCTAACAGCAACTGGTCTTCCCACAATGCTCACTGTGCTGCTATTAGCTTCTCCTTCATCATTCATCAAAGGCCATCTCCTCCAATGGTAAGTTTCCTTCTCATCACTTTTGCATTGTAGGCTGGTTTCCATACTACACTTCCAGAAGCGTACTTTATTGTCAGAACAAGTTGTAACCACTAAATAAGGTGCGAGGCATACTGGATAAATTGAAGAAGAACTCAGATGGCCTTAAAAAAGAAAAAGCAGACAGTCATGACAATAGAACCATAAAACAAAATGCTAATAATCAAGTTCTAGAATGTGATAAATCCAAAGACACTAATAAGCTCCTTCCTTATAATTCTGCAAACTCCCCTCAAATAATGCTTTACACTAAATCTCCACTGGCTAAAGTATCTATACAAATTTTAAACAGTCCAGTGGTGAAAGATAAATATGCAATAATAATCAATTAGTTTTTAGGTAATTACGTATTTTATTTTTTAAAAATAGTTTATTACCAAGTTGGTTTCCATATAACACCCGGTGCTCTTCCCCACAAGTGCCTCCTCCATGACCATCAGCTCCCTTCCCGTTCACCACTCCCTCTCAGACCTCAGTTTGTTTTCAGTATTCAAGAGTCTCTCATGTTTGCCTCACTCCCTAATTACATATTTTAAATGAGGCTAATATTGCATTAAAATTAAAATTCAATAAAACAAGTCAGTCCTTAATCACTAAATCTGTTATCTGCTAAAATTTATATATGGCTTTGCTGGACTTTCAGTCTCCATTTTTTATCACTTTCATCATAAATTCTTAAGTAGCCATTACAATTTCCCATTCAAATGTCTCTACTCCCCTTGAATAATCCAGACCCCAGATCTATCCCTACCATCAAACTGTTTTCAGACAGCTAAACAGACTACTAGATCTCACCATTTTTACCAGGGTTAATTCATACTCTCTTAATAGTGAACCAGAATCCTCATATTTATTACTGACTGCTGAAGACTAACACCACCCATCCACTGTCAACTATAACCGAAGAAGTAACAGTGATAAAAACTGGGGTCAGAAGGCCTGGATTCAAGTTCTGGTCCATCAATACCTTTGCACAGTGGGAAAGCCACTTAAACATCTGGGCCTGTTTCATCTAAATAGTAGGGGTCATGTCACTACTTCCCTTGGAGCATTACTACCAATTAACACATTTAAAATCATTTTATAAAGCCCCTACAAAAGAGAATTTATTTTTATCAATTCTAATAAACTTATTTTGAGTATATTCCAAACTTACCAAGTACTATGAAAGACTCAAAAACTGGCTCAGATCTGTACCTGCCACAAAAGCCCAGATTAAACCATTACTGTCATCTTTCCAACTCTGAATTCAATTTATAGATGAAGAAAAGAACCCTCATGCTCACCAGTAACTGGAATATGCTTGACCCTCAAATTTCAGTTCCCAAAAACATTATTCTAGGAACTCTTCAATTATGGTTCTGTGACAGATCATTTTAAATACACCTGCTCTCCAAACTGTCTTATCTGCCTTGTTAAATTCAGTATCATTCTAGGCTAGCCAAATGATAATCTCGTAGCCTACATTTTCCCCAAGTATCTGCCAATTTCCGTTCAAACATATTTAATAAAAGTGACACATGATTACCACAACATGGATGAAAAGCCTTAATTAAAAAAAAAAGTTCTGATGATTTGCAAATACATATGTTCTTTGCAATTGTACTATCATACTATTCCTATTTACAGGAAATCATAATGCAGGCAAGAAACTTCATATTAAAACATTTACATCATTTTCTGTCAGGCCAATTACATTTATCACAGAAAACTTTCTAATAAACACGTGCTTCTAAATATATACATCATTACTAGAAAACTACAACTGTCACCACAGCACATATTTCAGAAGGGTTCTCGCACCACTGAAGACCACTCTGAGCTACAAATGCCCAGTCTTAAAGTTACCTTACCTGCTGAAGGTGTTGCTCTTATTACTTCAACCCCTTCTGGGAGATCAAGAGGTTGGCTATAGACCAGTCTAGAACTCAGAATAAGTTTACTAGCAGTTTGAAGATTGGCAATTGATGCAGAATGTGGCATTGGGCTCACACTAGGAGAGGTTTCTGGAGAAGAGTCTACATTCTTCTGTCCAGGAACTGAAAGTAGACTGTCTGATGAAATACCTTCTGAAGCTTTGGCTTTGAAAATAAATTATGAAATATATTACTATCATCACTAGATACATGAGCTAGAATAATACTGTTATCATTTAAGGAACATGGTTTTTTAAAAGTACTCTGGAGACAGATCAATTTTCAGACCTTTGCTCAGTTACTGTGATAGATTTTTGACTATTTTCCTCTTAGTATCACCAACTCCATCAAACAGAATTAATCACAACATGTAAAAGCTAGGAAAAAAACCCTCAAGTTACCTAGTCCAATGTTTTCAACCTTTAAAAATTTCAAAAGCTTGAGGTAGAATTATTAACATGCAGACTCCTGTGCATTACCACAGAAAGACTGATTCCATTGTTTTGGGGTAAACCCCAGAAATTTGCATTAATAAACAGCCCAGGTGTTTCTGAAACATAGCATCATGAATCAAACTTTGAGAAATGACAAGGTATTGCCTCGCATGGTAGACTTTTAAGAACTTAAGTTTGAAAAGTACAATGACTTTCCTAAAGTCATATAATTAGCTAGCAGCAAAGAAGACACTAAAATATCAGGCTTTTGACTAACAAATGCTGCAACAAGATTATTTCAAAAACAAATAGAAAAAATAAAGTTATAAGCAAATGTAGGACATTATTAGTTGACTGACTTTGTAAGGGTTATTGACCTCGATCTTATTCTCAAGAGCTTCCAATTTCACATTAGAGTGGAATATAAATCTCTAAGAAGATTCAGCATCTGTGCTTCTGCTACATGGGAGGGACATTTATTTATTTGTGTGCCTGTCTCCGAATTACATTTATTTATTTGTGTGCCTGTCTACTCCCATTAGACTATGACTGTATCAAGGGCAAGTATGATGCTTGTTTTATATATTCCAAGAAGCACCAGAATACTAAGAGATAGTAAGTAATCCCCTTTTGCTTCTGGTAGATGTTAAATATACCCACCTATTTTAGAGTGGCAGACCACTAGATGAGAAATATGAAAACACTTTCCATAAAACAGAATAAGACTACAAACTTGCATCAGTATTCATCAGAAAAAAGTACTACTCCTGGCTCTACCACTAAGTAGGTATGTTTCCTCAAGGAAGGTACTTCCCCATTTCTGGCTATTTTCTAATCTGCAAAATAAGGATGAACTCTATCATTCCTCTTCGTGTAAAACAGGCAATTTTCTAATGTATATCTCATGCTAAGAAAGAAAATAAGAGCATGGGGGAAAAGCAAAGGCTGTAGACCAGAAAACCTGATTGGTCCTATGATACACTAGATGTGAGACTTGGTCAAGTTACTTAATATTATCCCATTAGTACACTGGGGATAATAGCTGTCTCACACATATGGAGCATTTATCTATCTCAGTGCCTGGCACTTTAAAGGCAGTCAACATATTCCTTCCCCATCTAAATTTAAAGCTTATCATTTCATTCTCTGCCAGGATTTTCAACACACTGATATATTCAAGTATAAGCTGTGAATGACAATATATACTATGTTAAATCTGTTGTGAACATTAGATCCAAAAGATAGAAGATGCTTCCTATCGTAGTTGAAGGGAGCATATTATTTGTTTGCCTCTACTGTATGTAATCTTATTATGTGCGACCTACTACTGCTATTAGAAAGGGAGTAAGCAAGTAACTCTACACTAGCCCTGGCTTTAGGGGAATAGCAGTGGGAACACTTCCTTCATAAGCGGTGGGGACAGAAGGTATCTTATTCTTCCTGTCCTACCAGAAGGATCTGATACTACCTCTACCAATCTCTTCAGAACCATTCCTGGTTCTGTGTCCAACTCTATTATGTTAAAAATTCTCTTCCTGGGGTGCCTGGGTGGCTAAGTTGAGCATCCAACTTTGGCTCAAATCATGATCTCGCAGTTTGTGGGTTCGAGCCCTATATAGGGCTCTGTGCTGACTGCTAGCTCAGAGCCTGGAGCCTGCTTCAGATTCTGTGTCTCCTCTCTCTCTGTCCCTCCCCTGTTCACGCTCTGCCTCTCTCTGTCTCTCAAAAATAAAATGTAAAAAAAAAAATCCCTTCCTGACAAGGTGGTTTTAGATCACTCTATTCTTCCATTTTTGTGAACCAGCATGTAACACCAAGAATGAACTTCAAAGAACTTTCTTTTTAAAGAACTTTTGGATTTCTGCTGCTTCAAGAAGATTAGGCTCAACTGGGCACAGGTAAAGGTTCTATGAAATCATTTGGCTTTTCTAACACTAGTTCATGGCCCAGTTAGAATTGCTGCTTACAGTGTGATAATGTGAAATACAAACTGAATGAAAATATATATATATTAGTTGACTTGTATTTTAAATGTTTAATGTGTATAAAATCAGTTAAGTAATATAACCACCAGAAAAAGTAAAATCTCTTAGAAACCCTTAAATATTCTGAGTTAACGAGTTTAAAGCAGCTACAGTGTGATATGACTACCCATGCAGCTCATCTGAACAATGATCTCTCAGAAAGTAAGTCTGTTCTAAAAGAAAGATCCACAATCAATTTCTCTGCTTCATACTACAGATTTTCCAATTTGCTATGAAATTAACGTGAATGTATACAGCAAAAGCATGGCTAAAATAACATATTGTTGGATTCCTTAACATTCTATAAAAAACTGCTACTTATGAGCTTCAGATGCTCAATCATATTTTTATAAATAGAAAATCTGCTTCTCTCAGTGATGCTAAAGCTAATGTAAACTGTATATGCAGAGTGCATTAATCCACAGAAAAGTACAATATTGATTCTATGGGAAAAACAGATTTATAGAGACAGTATCTAGAACAGAGCCAAAACAAGCATTCAATAAATATTAATTAAAAAAAATAAATTGATAAAACTTTTTTTATAGATGTCTAATGTGTCCACAGACTGGTTTGTCTTTATATTAACCTGTTTCATGAATTATGTAGATCTTTCAATTAAAAGCTTGGCATATCCATACTTCAATCCAGCAGCTCAATTTATAGTTCGCTGGATGTTCATTTTAAAGAATTAATCAACCTAATACATTCAGTAAAATGAATTTATTTCACATCATCTCTCTATATAATTATAATTACTTACCTAAACATGCCTGTACAGATTTAAGATGAAGGTGCCACATATGGAGAATAGAGTAATTATTGCTGTCCTTTTCAATTACTACTAGAAAGAACTTTTCTGAAAACGGTGGTGGACGATACCCTATTGTTTAAAAGAAAAGTTTATTTAAGTTATGCTTCTATTGGGTTAAAATAAGACACATTTTAACATCTCTTGATATATATACAAGTTGGGAAGACGAAGGAAGAACGGATATTTAGGAGCAATTTTATGTCGTTTTTATGTCAAAAGTTGGGAAGCTGTCAGACTAGTGAGGCTATGTCAAAAGTACACAAAAGCCAATATGAAGGAATACCTATTGGTCAAAGATGAACAATTTAAGCATCAAAGAATAAGTGAATCCAATTTATTAAAACATGTTGACTATATAAAAAACTATGAGTTCATAAAAATACCAAAAGAGAAAGGACACATAGAGGAAAAGGAAAGGAAGGGCAAGAAAAAAAGAGGAATGGAAGGAAGAGAAACAGAGAGAGGGAGAGGAGAGAGAGAAAGAAGAAAAAGACAGAGAAAAGAAGAAGAGAATATGCAAGAGTACAGTCAGCTTCACCGGATGCCCCTCATAGTAACGGGGGCATTAACTCCTTATTTGGAATCCTAATTTTCCTATATGAAAATAGCATTAAAAAAATTTAAAGTCATGGGGGAGGGGCAGTAGTAGTGGTACAGACGAGACTTCTTAGAAATTTCATGCATTTTTTTTATGATAAGGCATTGTGGACATAATTTTCCCTGTTGACAATTTTATTTTTCATATTTGAAAATGAGATCTACACAGAACAAAAACTTATTTTTCTTTTCATTTTAATTCTAGTGTAGTTAACACAGTCTTATATTAGTTTCGGGTGGACAATATAATGATGCTCATCAAAATAAGCATACTTTTAATCCTTTCACCTCTTTCACCAATACCCCCACCTACTTCCTCTCTGGTAACCATCTATTTTCTATAGTTAAGAGTTTGTGTTTTTGTTTGTCTATTTTTTCCCTTTGTTAGTTTCTTTTTAAATTTCTGTTGTGGGGTACCTGGATGGTTCAGTCAGTTAAGCATCTGACTTTGGCTCAGCTCATGATCTTGTGGTCTGTGAGTTCGAGCCCCACATTGGGCTCTGTGCTGACAGCTTAGGGCCTGGAGCCTGCTTCAGATTCTGTGTCTCCCTCTTTCTCTGCCCCTCCCTCACTCATGTTCTGTTTGTCTCTCTCTCTCTCTCAAAAATGAACAAATATTTAAAAAAATATTAAAAAATAAAAATAAAAAATAAACTCCAGTTATGAGTGAAGTCACATGTTATTTGTCTTTCTCTCACTGGCTTATTTCACTTCGCATTTTTCTAGCACCAGGCATGTTGTTGGAAATAGCAAGATTTCATTCTTTTTTATGGCTGAATAATATTCTACTTTGTATACATATACCACATCTTCTTTATCCATTCATCTAACGAAGGACATCTGGGTTGCTTCCATAGTTTGACTATTGTAAAGCTGCAATAAACATAGGGATGTACATATCCTTTTGAACCAGTGCTTTAATATTCTTTCTGTAAATACCCAGTAGTGCAATTACTGCATCATAGGGTAGCTCTGTTTTTAATTTTTTGAGGAAGCTTCATACTGTTTTCCACAATGGCTGTGCCAGTTTACATTCCCACCAACCTTGGATGAGGGTTCCTTTTTCTCCACATCCTTGCCAACACTTGTTATTTCTTATATTTTAGATTTTAGCCATTTTAACAGATGTGAGGTGATATCTCATTATGGTTTTGACTTCCATTTCCCTGATGATGAGTAATACTGAGCAAAAACTTTCTTTAAAAATGAAAAGCCAGGGTGCCTGGGTGGCACAGTCAATTGAGCATCTGAGTCTTGATTTTAGCTCAAGTCATGATCCCAAGATCATGGGACTAAGCCCTGTATCAGGCTCCACACTAAGCACAGGGCCTAAGATTCTCTCCCTCTCTCTCTCGAAAATAAAATAAAAAAGAAAGAAAGGAAGAAAATCCATAATGACAACTCATTGGTAATGAGCACTGCTAGAGCTCTCATTGTGGTCTCTAAATACAAACCCCATTAAAAAGAACAATTTGGAGGGATGACTCCATTTTTGCAAAGGATATCTGTAACATGAGCTTGGGATGACTTACAGTACCTAAAAGAAAGCAATAAACTAGCAAGAATAATGAGGTTGTGTCAAAAGGACTCAGGATCAATTTGAAAGGGTCCTCACTAGCGTAATAATATAGGACAATGCACGGACAATAGGATGTGTGGGTGGCTCAGTTGGTTGAATGTCCACCCTTGGTTTTGGCTCAGGACATGATCTCACAGTTCATGGATCAAGCCCTTCATTAGGTTCTGTGCTGAGAGCAAAGTGCATGCTAGGAAGTCTCTTCTCCTTCTCTCTCTCTCAATCTCTCTCTGCCCCTCCCCTGCTTGCTGACACACTCTCAAAATAAATAAACATTAAAAAAAAAAAAAGAAACCATGATCTAATAGATTTCTGGCAAATATTACACTAGAATCACCCACCACATGAATCTTCTGCATTCTTAGCATGACTAAAAATGAGACATTCTAAGTGATATTCTTTCTTATGTTCTTCTATAAAGGACACAGCATCACCTAGGAAGTTGAACCTTAATCTAACCAAGTCTACAGAGGTAATTCGTACTTTACAGGAGAAAGTCTGAATGAGACTGCAAGTAACTACTGAGAGAAACTGCTATAAAATAACTTCC
>NC_043708.1:90235724-90256350 GCF_006229205.1 Suricata suricatta
AGGGAAACACAAATCAAAACCTCACTGAGATACCACCTCACACCAGTCAGAGTGGCTAAAATGAACAAATCAAGAGTCTACAGATGCTGGCGAGGGTGTGGAGAGAAGGGCACCCTCCTACACTGTTGGTAGGAATGTAAACTGGTGCAGCCGCTCTGGAAAACAGTGTGGAGGTTCCTCAAAAAACTATCCATAGAACTCCCTTATGACCCAGCAATAGCACTGCTAGGAATTTACCCAAGGGATACAGAAGGGTGAGGCATAGGAGCATATGTACCCCAATGTTCATAGCAGCACTGTCAACAATAGCCAAAACATGGAAAAAGCCTAAATGTCCATCACCTGACGAATGGATCAAGAAGATTTGGTATATATACACAATGGAGTACTACATGGCAATGAGAAAGAATGAAATCTGGCCATTTGTAGGAAAGTGGATGGAACTTGAGGGTGTCATGCTAAGCGAAGTAAGTCAGGCAGAGAAGGACAGATACCATCTATTTGCACTCATAGGTCTAATAGGAAAACAGGAGAAACCTAATGGAGGACCAGGGGGAGGGGAAGAGGGAAAGAGAGTTGGGGAGAGAGAGGGACGAAAAACCCGAGGGACTATTGAATACTGAAAAGGAACTGAGAGTTGAAGGGGAAGAGGTGGTGGTGATGGAGGAGGGCACTTGTGGGGAAGAGCACTGGGTGTTGTATGGAAACCAATTTGACAATAAACTATTAAAAAAAATAACTTTCTCTAAAACAAATAAGTGGCATAATGAGAATATAAATGGGATGTCACTTTAGATTAAAAAAACCTCTTAAAAATGAAATATAATGCGTGAGCCTTATATTATATAATGCGTGTTTGGATCTATATCCAAACAAATTAAAAAATACCTTTTGACATTTTTGAGACAACTGAATAAAGTAAATAGGGACTAGTTAGTTATTACACAATTCTGAGGAATTTTGTTATTTAACCATGTGATAAAAGCACTCATGTAAGAAGGTCATTTTTAGAAGGGCATATATGGAAGTACACAGGAGTGAAACAACATGATGACTAGGTTTGTTTTAAAATGTTTAAAGGAGCACCTGGGTGGCTCAGTCCATTAAGTATTTGACTCTTGTTTTCAGCAGAGGTCATGATCTCGTGGTTTCTGAGTTTGAGCCCCACACTGGGCCCTGCACTGACAGCAGAGAGCCTGCTAGGGATCCTCTCTCCCCTTTTCTCTCTACCGCTCCCCTGCTTACACACACCCACTCTCTGTCTCTCAAAATAAATAAAACTTTAAAAAATACAATAAAATAAAATATTCAGGAAGAAAGGAAAAGAAAATAGAATAGATAAAGCAAGTGTAACAAAATCTTAAAATCTTTAAACCATGCACTCTACTCTTGTGTATATCTGGCATTTTTCTCGATTAAAAGAGAAATTAAGTTTTAATTAAAACTTAGAAAGTACAAAGTAAGGTAGGGTCAGGAAAGAAAGAAAGTCTATAAAATCCTTTAAGAAAATAGCTTCAAAATAAGTAGAGGGGCGCCTGGGTGGCTCAGTCTGTTGAGCATCAGGCTTCAGCTCAGGTCATGATCTCGTCATTTGTGGGTTCAAGCCCCGCGTCAAGCTCTGTGCTGACAGCTGGCTCAGAGCCTAGAGCCTGTCTTCAGATTCTGTGTCTCCCTTTCTTTCTAACCCTCCTCTGCTCATGCTCTCTCCCCCTCTCAAAAATAAATAAAACATTAAAAATTAATAAATAAAATTTAAAAATTAAAAAAAAATCAAGTAGAATATCAAAGAAATTTTGTACAACATCTAAAGGAAAACCATGAAAGGCATTGGGACTTCCCAAAGCTTAATCCTAATTTTGCAATGACATAAAGAAATTTCAAAAGAGGGAAATAAAAATATTTTTAAATCTAAGTCTTTCAATTAAAAATATTATAATAAAATGCTTTCAATAAGCATTTTCTAGTAGGCTTGTGTGAATTTCTTGCTAGAAGTAGAAAGATAAACAGTACCTAGGTTTGTTGGAAAGCATATAAAAAAGTTTAACCCCTTATGAAGGTGAAACACTATGGAAAAGAATGTTTTAAATCTATCAAGCAGTACTGTTATGCCCTAGTGATAGTGAAATAAAACAATGTGACAACTGATAACTTTATCAAAAAGAAAAGTATTCAAATAAAAAGCAAGACATATAAAAGGGAAAATATACTACTAATAGTGAAGACACATTTAAGCTAAGCCTCATAAAAGACAAAAATTCATTCTTATCTTTCACTAAGAAAAGTGAAATTTATACTTAACTGTATAAATTTGGTAGAAATATTGTACTGAAGTATCTATAAGTAATTCTGTGATACATGCTATACCAAGAAAATTAAATATGTCCATTTAGATACTTACAATCTGTAACCAGATGAGATAAAGTATCTGGAAATCCTTTGTAAACTAAAAGAATGTTCATCATATAAAATGAATTCTTAAAGTAGAATATGTCTTTCCTTCTTTCAAAAAGAAAGCTTTCTATTTATTCTATGTTCAAATATGTTCTACATTCAAATAGAACATGACTTTTATAATTACAAAGTTACAACTTTTAAAAGGGAACATTTTAAGCTAAGTAATGAAGTTTATTTTTTTATGTTTTTTTAAACTGTATTTATCTTTGAGAAACAGAGAGAGACAGTGCAAACAGGGGAGGCTCAGAGAGAGAGGCAAGCACAGAATCCGAAGCAGGCTCCAGGCTCTGAGCTAGTGGTCAGCACAGAGACCGATGCAGGGCTTGAACCCATGAACTGTGAGATCATGACCTGAGCCGAAGCCGAACGCTCAATCGAATGAGCCACCCAGGAGCCCCAGTAATAAAGTTTAAACTAAACATCATATGGGGTCCCCTTTTGAAAGCTCTTCTGGAGAACTACTTTCTTTCACATAGACAAAAACAAATACTACACATCAGAGGAGGAAACTTTACTTCACCATGTACCTGAGCCTCCTGGTATACCACAGAAAACAATGTCTTGCATTCTATATTCATCGATAGTCTTTAGTAATTTGTTGGAGACTTTTTTAAAATGTCTTTATTTTGAGAGAGAGAGAGTGAGCAGGGGAAGGGCAGAGAGAGAGAGGGAGACACAGAATCTGAAGACAGGCTCCATGCTCTGAGCTGTCAGCACAGAGCCCGACGCGGGGCTAGAACCCACGGACTGTGAGATCATGACCTGAGCCAAAGTTGGAAGCCCAACTGACTGAGCCACCCAGGCGCCCTGGGACTTTTAAAAACTTATACTAAGGGTCGCCTGGGTGGCTCAGTCGGTTAAGTGTCCAACGGCATTCAGCTCAGGTGATTATCTCACCGTTCGTTTGAGCACACATGGGCCTCTGTGCTGAGAGCCAGCAGCCTGGGAGCTAAGATTGTATGTCGGGGCACCTGGGTGGCTCAGTCGGTTAAGCCTCCAACTTCGGCTCTGGTCAGATCTCACGTTGGTGGGTTCGAGCCCCGCATCAGGCTCTGTGCTGACAGCTCAGAGCCTGGAGCCTGCTTCTGGTTCTGTGTCTCTTTCTCTCTCTGCCCCTCCCCCTCTCATGCTCTGTCTCTCTCTGTATCAAAAATAAATAAAACATTAAAAAAAAAAAGATTGTATGTCACCCTCTCTCTGCCCCTCCCCTTCTCATACTCTGTGTGTGTGTCTCTCTCCCAAAAATAAACATTAAAAAAAATTTTTTTCTCTGCCTGGCTTACTTCACTCAGCATGACACCCTCAAGGCCAGGCAGAGAAGGACAGAAACCATATGTTTGCACTCATAGGTCTAGCAGGAAAACAAGAGAGACCTAATGGAGAACCAGGGGGAACGGAGGAGGGAGAGAGAGTTGGGAAGAGAGAGGGATGCAGAACTTGAGAGACTATTGAAAGCTGAGAATGAACTGAGGGTTGGGGGGGAGGGGGGAGGGGGGAAGACAGGTGGTGGTGATGGTGGAGGGCACTTGGGGGGAAGAGCACTGGGTGTTGTATGGAAAACAATTTGACAATAAAATATTATGGAAAAAAAAATTTTTTTAAGTATACTAAAATTAATTGGTTTCCTTAAGATACCACAGGGAACTTAATACCACTCAAAACAAGTTACTTGTAGAACTGAACAATTAAAATTACTGTTTAAAACAATTAAACTAGGTTTCATAACTAACATTTTCTTGGCAGAAGTCTAGATTTATCAGTGAAACTATCTTCAAAAATGTAATTTTCATTCACATGCCTTCTTCACATACAAACAAGCAATTTTTACAGAACTACCTGGTATTATTTCCTAAAAATTATGAGAGTGATGACTTTTGATATAAAGATCCACATTAAATATAAGTTTAGAGATTTATTTTAAGATTAAGGCATCAAAGTCAAGACTACTTTTTATAAGTACCTTGTGATGGCTGAAAAAATATTTCTGTTTCCTTTTTCTCCATATCTTCCTTATGTGGTTTGTATCCTATAATGAAGTCTTCTTGAAACACATGAAGCAACTGTGTATTTGAGCCACACTAGAAATATGAAAAAAAAAATGAACTTTTATCGTTGAAATTCCCTATCTGCCCCTTACCTCCCCACGAAAACTAACGTAGAAGAAATAAATCTAACATTTTCTATTCTTTATTAACTGACAGATTAGAAAGGAAAAAGCAACAGGAAAAAAAAATCATTAAGTCACCTGGGCAGAGAAAATTTCTTTCAAAGATGCTACAGCCAATAGCAGAACTGAAGAGCTCTAATAAAAAGAAATGAACAGATCTGCTTCTCAAAACACACACACACACAAAACCATAAGTGATCTACACCACTGTGAACTCAAAAATATCAGATCTCATGACTGGCTGGAGAAGGCTATCCTGACTATGAATAAGGTAACTAGTACAGGATTCTCTTGGCTTTTCTAATTCCATTTGGAACCCAAATAAAAAAGGAAATCTAGAATCATCCTCAAAGTATTCCCAGTTTGTCCAGTGGAATTATTAGGGGCCCTATAACAGGCAGCTGAGTGACACATCTCTGGATTAATGTAGCTACATGTGAGTAGGGTTTCTAAGAGGATAGATGAGACATCATTGTGAGCTGTTACTGCTATGCTACAAGAGCTTGGTTTTGAACAATACAGAGAAAAAGTAAAAATAATCTCTTATAATCATAAAAGTGAGTTGAAATTCAAGGAAAGACTAAATCCAAACAAAATCTTATTATGGAAGTGTGTCAGGATAATTAGATGGCTACACCACAGATTTCAAGGAAGGGATGAATCTTTCTTGGGGGCTAAATCTTACAGAATACAGGAAATCAACCTACTTACAAGGTACATAGAAATAAAAGAACTGTTAGGTTGACTCAAAGAATTTTTATGGAAGTAATATAGTATTTTTATGTCTCTCCAGATAGAAACAAAATATCTCTTCACATTTATAGTTTTAAAAAAAAGTCACCGTCACAAAGGAAAAAAACAAACGAAAAGGGAAGGGTGATGTCTTCATGGATACAGAAACCATACTGTACACTGGGCACACACTTAGAATGAGTTTTAAACTTTGTAATTTATAAGCCTAAGCCACTTATCAGTGCTTGCTGTTTACCAGCCATTGTGTTAAAGATAGCCACAACTAGAGGGGAAAAATCTTGAACAGGTATGAAGTAAAAAGCACAATGCTAAGTGAGAGTGGCCCTTAATATCCAACAGTAAAGAGAAGAAAAGGAGCTCAAGGGGGAGATGACTTTAACACCCAGTCCTTGAAAAAATTAAGACCTTTATGGGAATGATGACAACCCACTCTCCTATACTTCAATGGAGTAGAAAAAGGAAATCACAGGCTAAGGATTTCCTCGAAGGCATTAGTAATTTGAGTCTGGCAGCCACATTTCTGTTGCCAAGAGCAGACAGGATAATATCTCTACATTGCTGGAAATTATTAGGCACCATGGAAAAAATAATAACATATTTGTTTTTAAATATGATTAGCTCGTTCTTCATTTCCTTGTTTGAAAATATTGGTAACTTCCTCATCAAAACAATCTTTTTTTTTTTCCTATTTGGAATGAATATGTTAATTCTATTCCTTAGTCCATCAACAGGATCCTAAAGAAACAAATATCCTGAGGGCTAGAAAGGGATTTATAAACTGCTGTAAGGAGAAGGGCTCTCCCTTTTTCCTAGATCGTGGCTAGGGAGGAACAGTGACTGCACAAAAGACTGTGATTAGGAAGGACATGTATATTTTCACATGCTTCTACTGGATATAAAATATCTAATATCCAGCCTAACAGAGCAAACACTCTAAAGCTGAAACTATCAACTGAGTTGAAATGAGTAATAATATAAAAAGAGAAACCATTAACAAAGCCCCTATGCATCTGTACTGTATTTTCCTTCAGGGTTTTCCTGACCAAACCAAATGACCTTTAAATAGGAATTAGGGCTACAGGTACATTCACCTGGAGAGTATTTCCTAAATCATTAGATTTCCATTATGGAAATCACTCTGGGATCAAGTACATTAATACCCCCAATTCACAAGCATATTTTTACCTGGTCAGTTATTGCATCAAGTTCAATAATGCAGCCAGGTCGAGCAGTAGACTGTTGGCTCACAATATTAAACACTTCTCCAATAAGTTTCTGTAAAAAACGAACAAACAAACAAACAAACACAAAATGTTAATGATCAACAACTACGAATCTACTGTCAACATGATACAACATCTCAGACATTGAAGGCTCCTCTAAATATTCACTGGCTGGCAAGGGCAATGCATACATTCAAAAAATATTTCAAATTTCCATATTATATATTCATACTTATTCTCATGTTTAAATTTAACAAACCAGTTAGAAAAATCCATAGTGTTTACCTAAACAGTGCTTAACTTCAAGGCATCTCGTTCTTTCAACAGGTCTTCATTTTGCAATCATAAAGCTTCAAGACTGACATGGCTAAGGGTCTGGCCCAATGCCATGTGTATGGTTTGCAGATTTGCAATGCCATTTAAAAGTACAACCCCTGAGGGCAGCTGAGTGGCTCAGTCGGTTGAGCGTCTGACTCTTGATTTTGGCTCAGGTCATGATCTCAGGGTCATGGAATCAAGCCCCATGTCTGGCTCCACACTAGGCGTAGAGACTGCATAGGATCCTCTCTCTCTCCCTCTCCCTCTCTCTCTGCTCCTCCCCTGCTCACTCACTCTCTCAAAATAAATAAATATATATTTTTAAAAATTAAGGGCACTTGAATGGCTCAGTTGGTCAAGTGTCCAACTTTGATTCAGGTCATGATCTCACAGTTTGTGAGTTCAAGCCCCATATCAAGCTCTCTGCTGTCAGCACACAGCCTGCTTCAGACCCTCTCCCTCACCCCCCCCTCCCCTGCTTGTTCTGTCTCTCAAAATAAATAAACTTTAAAAGATTTTTAAAAATAAAAGTCAACTCTGCCAGTTAGAAGGTTAAGAGCAATGGTTGAGAAGCAGGACTCTGTGTCTTAAGATGAGGATATCCGAACTAATATGGGAAGCCTAACTTTGGAGCCCCAAACTTTCAAACCCTTGTGCTAGAGAAAAAAAAAAAAGTCCCTTCTCCCTCCTTCCAATCAAGTTTCCCTTGCATAAGAACCTTTCAGTAACTTCACCTGAAGCAGTTACCTCACAAGGAGCTGCCCATTCTCCTCAATATGACCTCCATTACTTTTTACCACTTCCAGGCTGCTAAGAGAGGTTAGATCCCAGCTTAGCCTAGGGACATATATACAAGATTGGCTCTGGGAAAACAGCACATACACTGGAGCTGTAAGATCTATCTAATTTGTGTCAGTAGGATTCCAGAGACCATGTACGAGAAGAGCTTCTAGGGTTACTAGACGAAGGAGGACATTATGTGGTTGGGTAGGGCTGAATTTACTGTTACAATCACATTCACCCAAGATTCAGTATTTAGTGTTAGCTCAGACACCTGGAAATGTTGTTAACAGTCCTCTGGTTTTGTTAATTGAAATCTAGATGCAATTGTGGCCTACAGGTGGTGAGGTTAAAACACTGAAACATCTCAAACACACAATGAATCTTTGCTACTCAAGTGTGGTCAATGGACCAGCAACATTAGTAGCCATCTGGAATCTTTTTATAAATGCAACTCTCAGGCTCTGAAGTGAATATATCTGCCTTTTAATCTCATGTACCATCTCTAGATGATTCTTGTATATACTGAAGTTTAATAAGTACTGATGTAGACCAACTCTCACCCTTGACTGCACACTGAATCACCTGAGGAACTTTAACAACCACTGATACCTCCATCCCACACACAGAGATTGATTTATTGGTCTAGGGTACAATCTGATCATCAGGCATTTTACAAGCTTCTCAGGTGCTTCTGACATGCAGCCAAGGCTGCAATCCCCTGGTAGGGATACCCATTCCAGCTAAGGATTTGCCTTCCCTGTACACAACTCTTCTCCTGGCACGGTAACAAATGGCCTTACCAAATGCTTTATTCAACACTATAGGATCCTACTCAACTTCACCGCCAACAAAGCAGACGATGGGACCAGAATTAGGATAAAGTGAGTCAAAGTACTCACCCAGGATGTAAAATTTAAGGAGGGCTGCCAAAAACTCAATATTCAAAATAAATAATATCTTAATGCAGTATTTTAAATCTAAATTAATGCAAAATATTCAAAATGAATCAAATATCAAAATTTTAAGTACAGCATTCAAAAGTGACAAGAGGTGCCTGCCTGGCTCCGTCAGAAAGTGTGCAACCATCTCTTGATCTTGGGTCATGAGTTCATGGACCACATTAGGTGTAGAGATTACTTAAATTTAAAAAAAATAGTGTCTTGATGAGCCATATTAGAGCATAAGACAAAAGCAAAACTTCACAAACATGTTTTTATGTATTTTCTAAATGGTTAATTTTTTCCAGAACATTAAAGTGGTTGAAAACTAGAAAAACTGAAAAGTAGGTATATTAAATTTCACATTATTTTAAATTTAAATTTATTTATACCAAAAGAAAATTATTATTTTAGTTTCCTGGCTTTATGGAAGTACTTACCAATATTTTTAAAATCTACTTTTTGCTTAACTTGTTTTCAAAAGAGACAACTTATTTGACAGTCTCTTGAACAAGTGACAATAATAAATAATTTTTGTTTAACTTCAACTTACGAAACTTCTTTTGCAGGACAAGTTTATAACTGTTTTTTTTTTTTTAAGTTCTCAAGTACACTTCCAAATTTGAATACTACTGCACTAAGCAAAATTTGTGAAATCAGTTTTAGAAGATCCAATCAACAATGCTGATTTTATATTATAAATTATGGACACTGCATGACACTTAAAACTATTTCAGATGAAATTTCCCTAAGACTTACACTGTCAAAACATTTACGAGCCAAGTCAGTGGCTGCATGTTGTAAACAAGATTATCTATATAATGTTAACTTTTCTCCAGTTAAAACTTCAAGATCTAAAGCACTTCAGTTAATTTTCATGCCTCCGTTTTTTGTTTTTTTTTTAAGAGTTCAGAAATAAGCCTTTATATTTATTTATCTTTATCTTAGTTTTATCTTTATGGTGAATTAATTTTCAACAAAAGTACCAAGACAATTTGATGGGGGAAAGAATAATATTTTTTTATAAATTATTTTTTTACATTTATTTGTTTTTTTTAATATAACACAATTTATTTTTTTTAACATATGCAATTATTTTCCATCATTTACAATACAGTAGTTACAATGACACTCCAAACATAAAAGCAAAGTAAAAAATCAAAACCCCAACTTCTATTTCATGTAATTAGACTTATACAGAAATTACAAGGTTAAGTACCAACTAGTTAATCACCTAATTTCACAGCTATCTGAAGTGGCAATCGTTATATAGCAGCTTATCTATGATACATTCAAGATAAATGATACAATTTATTACTTGCCCATAAGCTACAAAACAGCCTGCTTAATACCTTTCCTTAAATTCCACCTCTATACTACAATATACTTGAGGTCCATGCAAAAAAAGTAGCTACCTTTTATGTAGGAAATGGATGATTAAGTCTTTGGTGTTGTAAAAGCAACTTCATTTAAACACAACCACCCCCACCACCAAAAAAAGAAGAGGAAAAAAAAAAAGTAAAGAAAATAATAAGGGAAAAACCCAAGACACACTTCCTATGGGGAAAAAAAAAAAAAACAGCACGTAATTTCTGTCCTTGACCGTGCCTCCATTTTGAATGTGAAATTCATATTTTCACTAATTTGTGCTGTGGTAGTCAAAATAATGACCCCCAGCAAATGTCTACATCCTAATTCCCAGAACCTGTGAATATGTTACTTTACATGACAAAGAGGTTGTGTAGGTGTGATTAAACTGAGGATCTGGCGATGAGGAAATGATCTTGGATTAGAGGTAGAAGGGCCCACTGTAATCATAATGGTCCTTATGAGAGGGAGGAAGTGTGGTCAGATTTAGAGGAAGATGTGACAGAAGCAAAGGCCAGCTTCTAGAGGTTATCCCTATTCTTTGGCCCATGGCCCTCTCTCTCCTCCCCCAAACCAGTGATATCATCTCTCCAACCATTCTTCTTTTGTCACATCTCTCTTTGACCACAGCCAGGAAAAGTTCTTTGCTTTCAAGGATACATGTGATGAGACTGGACCTACCCAAATAATCAGGATAATTTCCATATTTCAAGGTCTTTAATTTCTTCAGATCTACAAAGTCTCTTTTGCCATGTAAGGTAACATACTTGGAGGTTCTGGGAATTAGCACAGGATCATCTTTGGGAACATCTTTAGTTCCAGAGGCTAATACTGGCTTCATCCTGTTATCAGATTCTGAGTGCTTTATCAATTGTGGGTTAGCCATGTGCTCCCTTCTATAAGGAGTTCTTTTAAGTTCTCCTCATATACCTTTGTAAGTGTGTCACTGGTTTCCCACCAAGGGTCTGACTGACACAGAGACTAAATCAAAGTGGTACAGATTGTCTTTCACTGAAAAAGTACAACTCTTACCAATGTGTGCTTCCACATAAGATGCAAAGAAAGGTCTTTGTGTAGCTTCTCTTAGTTACTATGGTCTTCCTTCTCAATTTAAATACTATGATCTCACAAAGAAAATGAACAAGCAATTCAAAAGAAAATGCAGCCAACAAAAATATGAAAACACATTCAATTTCTGTAATAAAAAGTACACAAATCAAAATAACTAGATACCAGTTCAAAATAGTGAAGATTTTGATAGAAAAAAGAAAGAGAGGATGAAGAAAACCTGTATCATATACTTTGCTGATGAAGTACAAATTGGTAGAACATCTTCCCACTGTCTTCACAAGGTAATAAAACTCTTCAGCATGATATTCATTAACTCATTATTAACAAATATCTAAAGAGGGCTTATCAGATATCAGGCACTGGAAATACAGCACTGCCCTTATCTTACATTCAAATGAAGACAAGCAGCATACAAGTAAGTAAGTACACAAACTGTGAAATGGTACTAAGTGCTAAGGGGAAAATAAAGTGGGAAAGTGGACAGGAAGTATTGGACAGGGGTGGTCAGGAAGGCCTCCCTTGACTAAAGACCTAAAGGACGCAAGAATACAACCTTGTGTTATCTGAGTGAAGAATATTCCAGGCAGGGAGAACAGTAAGTAAAAGACACTCAGATGAGAGAGTGTTGGCCATGCAAGACCAGTAGAGAGACTGGTGTGGCTGGAGCCAACATGAAGGAAAAACTGGAAAAACACAGTATCAGAGAAGCGAAGGAAGGCAGGATAAGAGGTAAGAGGTAGACACTGTATGGGATTACAGATCCCTATAGACACTGGCTTAAAAGAGTGACATGATCCAAATTACACTTTCAAAATACCACTCTGATTTCTCTATTGAGAACAGACTGTAAGAAAGCAGGGCAGAACAGAAAGGTAACATCAGCAAATAGCAGAATAGGAAGTTTTAGACCATCTTGCCCCTCAGAGACACAAACTTAACTGTGAAAAACTCAACATGCTTTCATGAAAAAAACATTCAACAAACTATGAATGGAAAGAAAGTTTCCCCATATAATAAAAGACATATTTGAAAATCCCAAAGCTAAGGTCATACTCAAAGAGAAAAGACTGAGAGTTTTTCTTTTAAGATCAGGAGGAACAAGGCAAGAATGCCCACTTTGACCACTACTATTCAACACAGACTATAAGTTCTAGACAGAACGATTAGACAAAAAATTTTAAAAATCATAAAAATTAGAAAAGACATAAAATTATGTTTTCAGATGACATGATCTTATATGTAGAAAATCTTAAAAATTCTACAGAAGAACTATTAATACTAAATTCACCAAACTTGTAGGATACGAAATCATTATTCAAAATCAGGCGTGTTTCTATACACTAACAACGACCAATCCAAAAAAGGGAATTAACAATACTATTTAGTAGAGGATCAAAAAGGATAAAAAAAACTTAAGAAAGTGAACAAAGGAGATGAAAGACTTATACACTGAAGGAGTACCTAGGTGGCTCAAATGGTTGAATGCCTGACTCTCAATTTTGGCTCAGGTCATGATCTCACGGTTTTTGAGTTCAAGCCCCATGTTAAGCTCTGCACTAACAGCACAGATTCTGCTTGGGACTCTCTCTGTCTCCTTCTCTGTCCCAATGGCACTCATGTGCATGCTCTGTCTCTCTCTCTCTCTCTCTCTCTCTCTCTCTCTCTCTCTCTCACACAAAATAATAAAAGACATAAATCAAAAAATATCTCATGCTGTGGATTATAAGACTTAGTATTGTTGAAATGACCATACTACCAGTCAACATATTCAAGGGAACTCCTGACATATTTTGTACAAATTGAAAAAAAAAAATCCTAAAATTCATGACAGCATGGGGAAAACCTTCAGAACATTGGTTATCTCCATGATTTCTTGGATATGACACCAAAAGCAAAGGGAACAAAATAAAAAACAAACCGACTACATCACACTTAAAAACTACTGCATGTCAAGGGAAAAAATCAACAGAGTAAAAAGGCAACCTGAAGAATGGAAGAAATAAGTACAAATCATATTTTTGATAAACGGTTACCATCCATAATACCTAAGAAACTTCTACAACTCGGCAACAAGAAAAGCCAAAATAGGCAAAAGAGTTGAACAGACCTTCTCCAAAGAAGATATATAGGTAGTCAAGAAGTACCTGAAAGGTACTTGGAGAGGAGCCAAGATGGCAGAACAGCATGAAATTTTATTTTGCATCTCACGTCCATGAATACAGCCAGATCAACACTAAACCATCCTGCACATCTAGGAAACTGAGTTGAGGATTAACACAACAATCTGCACAACCTGAACCATAGAACTTGGCAGGTACGCAGAACAGAGTGGTGAACCGGGGGAGATAGAAGCTACAGAGGACAGGAAGGTGTTTTTGCTTGTGAAGAGAGAACAGAGATGAGAGAAGAATACAGGAAAAGCACTCCCCACAAAAGCAGCTGGAGAAAAGTGGAAAACTGGAAACAGCCACAGGGACTGAACTAAAAAGGGACAAAGGAGAAAGGAGAGGGTTTAATTTCCACTAAAACTCTATAAACATGGGGAGTGCAGAGTCTGACACTCTGTGGCTCAATACCTGGCAGTGCCCCAGGAGCAGAGTGGGTCCAGAAGACCCGTGGTCCATGCGTGATTTTCCATACTCCCTGAAACGCTGCTGCTTACATGATTGCGTGAACTTTTTCTGGGTCAGGCTGGCAACCAGCCACAGTCTCTGAAAATTGGCAGCAGCATGGTCCCAAGAATGTTCCTGGGTATGGCTGGCACCCATACATTGATCGGCGAGACCCTTTCCCAGAGGATGTGAGCAGGTCAAAGCTGCAGTCCCTCAGAAGTGAGGAGTCTGGAAACTCAGCCAGAGATAAGATAAAACTCAGAAGGAGGGAGGTGCCGCCTGGCAACCTGACAGCTTGGTCACAAACAGTGTAAAAGCAAGGAGTGGACAGAAGCTGGAGACAAATGACAGGTGTGTGATTCCTGGCTGGCAAGAGGAATCGGGGTAGCTGGGTGATGTCACTTTCACCCTGCCTGCGTAGGCACACACATACACCTACAGGCGCCACAACAATCCACCCCAGTAAGCTAAGCAGCGCCATCTAGTGGAGAAGAGATCTGTTAAACTAAGCCCCAGCCAAATGAGGAATTTCTCTCTTCAGAAACATCACAAATCTCTCCATCTGCTTAGTTTACAGACTACAAAGTGCTTCACAGTTTGACTTCTATGAAAAAATGATGTAATATCAATTGTATTTCAATCTGTTCTCTGGTCCATCTATTCAATTTTTTTCTTTTCTTTTACTTGAATACAGAAGAAAGATTTTTTATTTTCAAATTAAAAATATGTTTTCTACTAATTTTTTTACTTTTTGTAAACTTTTAAAATTCTATTTTATGCCCATCATTTCGTTATTCTATTTCACTGTATTTTCTCGAATTTTCAAAAGTTTTCCTTTTTTTTTTTTTTTTTACCCTTTTTTTTCTCTAATCTATTAAGCACCTGTCAATAACCAGACCAAAACACACCCAGGATCTAGCATCATATATTTGATTCTGTATGCATATTGTTTTTGATTTTTTAATTTTTTCCCCTTTTTTTCTCTAATCAAACTTCCTTCAATAACCAGACCAAAACACACCTAGGATGTAATATCATTTATTTGATTTGTGTGTGTGTGTGTTGTTCTTAATTTTTTAATTAAACCATTTTTACCTTATTAATTTATTTTCTTCCTTCAAAATAATGAAATGAAGGAATTCACCCCAAAAGAAAAAGCAAGAAGAAATGACAGCCAGGGACTTAACCAACACAGATACAAGCAAGCTGTCTGAACTAGAATTTAGAATCACAATAATAAGAATACTAGCTGGGGTCGAAAACAGATTAGAATCCCTCTCTGTAGAGATAAAAGTTGTAAAAGCTAGTCAGGATTAAATAAAAAATGCTACAAGTGAGCTGCAATCTCAAATGAATGCCACAACAGCAAGGATGGATGAGGCAGAGCAGTGAATCAGCAATATAGAGGACAAACTTACGGAAAATAATGAGGCAGAAAAAAGAGGGAGACTAAAGCAAAAGAGCACAATTTAAGAATAAGAGAAGTCAGTGACTCATTAAAAAGGAACAATATCAGAATCATAGGAGTCCAAGAAGATGAAGAGAGAAATAGGAGTAGAAGGGTTATGTGAGCAAATCATAGTGGAAAACTTTCATTAACATGGAGGAAAGACACAGACATCAAATTCCAGGAAGCACAGAGGACTCCCACAAAATTCAACAAAAACCAACCATCAACAAGGCATATCATAGTCAAATTCACAAAATACTCAGGCAAGGAAAGAATCATGAAAGCAGCAAGGGAAAAAAGTCCTTAACCGAAAAAGGAAGGCAGGTCAGGTTTGCAGCAGACCTATCCACAGAAACTTGGCCGGCCAGAAAGGAGTGTCAGGATATGTTCAGTGTGCTGAATTAGAAAAATATGCAGCCAAGAATTCATTATCCAGCAAGGCTGTCATTCAAAATAGAAGGAGAGATAAAAAGTTTCCAAGACAAACAAAAATTAAAAGTTTGTGACCACTAAACCAACCCTACAAGAAATTTTAAGGGGAAGTCTCTGAGGGGAGAAAAGACAGGGGGAAAAAAAAAAAGACCAAAAGCAGCAAAGAGTAGAAAGAAATGGAGAGCACCACTAGAAACTCCAACTCTATAAGAAACATAATGGCAATAAACTCCTATCTTTCAGTATTCACTCTAAACATCAATAGATTAAATGCTCCAATCAAAAGACACAGGGTAATAGAATGGATAAGAAAAGAAGATCCATCTATATGCTGTTTACAAGAGACACACTTTAGACCTAAAGACACCTACAGATTGAAAGTAAGGGGATGGAGAACTACCATGCTTATGGTCACCAAAAGAAAGCCAGAGTAGCTATACTTAGACAATCTATATTTTAATATAAAAACTGTTACAAGAAATGAAGAAGGGCATTATATCATAATTAAGGGGTCTAACCACCAAGAAGACATACAATTGTAAACATTTATGCTCCAAATGTGATAGTACCCAAATATATAAATAAATTAATAACAAACAAAAAAACCTCATTGATAATAATACCATAATAATAAGGGTCTTCAACACCCAACTTAGAGCAATGGACAGATCATCTAAACAGAAAATCAACAAGGAAACAATGGCTTTGAATGACACACTGGACCAGATAGCCTTAACAGGTATATTGAGAACATTTCATCCTAGAGCAGCAGAATATACATTCTTCTCCAGTGCACATGAAATGTTCTCCAGAATAGATCACATACTGGGACACAAATCAGCCCTCCACAAGTATAAAAAGATTGAGATCACGCCGTGCATATTTTCAGACCACAAGCTATGAAACTTGAAATCAACCACAAGAAAAAATTTGGAAAGATAAATACTTGAAGACTAAAGACCATCCTACTAAAGAATGAATGGGCTAACCATGAAGTTAAAGAGAAAATTTAAAAATACATGGAAGACAATGAAAATGATAAGACCACATCCCCAAACCTCTTGGACACAGCAAAAGCAGTCATGAAAGGGGAGTATATACCAATCCAGGCCTTCCTAAAGAAGGAAGTAAGTTTTCAGACACAACCTAACCTTACACCTCAAAGAGCTGGAAAAAGAACAGTAAATACAACCCCAAAACCAGCAGAAGACAGGAAATAATAAAGATTAGAACACAAATCAATGCTATCAAAATGAAACAAACAGAAGAACAGATCAATGAAACCAGAAGCTGGTTCTTTGAAAGAATTAAAAAATTGATAAACAACTAGCCAGTTCAGTCAAAAAGAAAAAGGAAAGGACCCAAATAAATAAAATCAAAAATCAAAGAGAAGAGATCACAACCTACATCACAGAAATAAAAACAATTAAAACAATCATAAGAGATTATTATGGGCAATTATATGCCAATAAAATGGGCCATCTGGAAGAAATGGACAAATTCCTAGAAACATATAAACTACCAAAACAGGAATAAATAGAAAATTTGAACAGACCCATAACCAGCAAACAAATTGAATTAGTAATCAAAAATCTCCCCAAAAAATAAGACTTCAGGGCCAGATGGCTTTCCAGGGGAAAGCTTCCAAACATTTAAGGAAGAGTTGACACCTATTCTCTGGAAGCTGTTCCAAAAAACAGAAATGAAAGGAAAACTTCAAAACTCCTTCTATGAAGCCAGAATTACCTGGATTCCAAAACCAAAGCCACACTAAAAAGAAGAACTATAGCCAATCTCCCTGATGGACAGGGATGAAAAAATCCTTAACACCATATTAGCCAATCAAATCCAGCAATACATTAAAAAGATTATTCACCACGACCAAGTGGGATTTATACCTAGGATGCAGGGCAGGTTCAATATCTGCAAACAATCAATGTGATTCATCATATCAGTAAAAGAAAGGACAAGAATCACATGATCCTTTTAATAGATGCAGAGAAAGCATTTGACAAAATACAGCATCATTTCTTGATAAAAACCCTTAAGAAAGTAGGGATAAAAGGATCATACCTTGAGATCACAAAAGCCATATATGAAAGAATCAGTGCTAATATCATCCTCAATGGGGAAAAACTGAGAGCTTTCCCCCTAAGGTCAGGAACAAGACAGGGTTGTCCACTCTCACCACTGTTATTCAACATAGTATTGGAAATCTTAACCCCAGTAATCAGCACAAAGAAATAAAAGGCATCCAAGTCAGCCAGGAGGAGGTCAAACTTTCACTCTTCACAGATGACATGATACTCCATATGTAAAACCTAAAACATTCCACCAAAAAACTGCTAGAACAGATCCATGAATTCAGCAACGTGGCAGGATATAAAATCAATGCACAGAAAGCTGTTGCATTCCTATACACTAACAAAGAAGCAACAAAGAAATCAAGGAATCAATCCCATTTACAATTGTACCAAAAACCATAAAATACCTAGGAATAAATCTAACCAAAGAGATGAAAAATCTATACACTGAAAACTATAGAAAGCTTATGAAAGAAATTGAAGACACAAAAAAATGGAAAAATATTCCATGCTCAACAGGAAAAACATTGTTAAAATGTCAATATTTCTCAAAGCAATCTAATATTCAATGCAATCCTTATCAAAAAAACACCAGCATTCTTCACAGAGCTAGAACAAACAATCCTAAAATTTGTATGGAACCAGAAAAGACCCCGAATAGCCATAGCAGTCTTGAAAAAGAAAAGCAGGAGGTATCATAATCCCAGACTTCAAGATGTATTTATAAAGCTGTAATCATCGAGACAATATGGTACTGAGATAAGAACAGACACTCAGATCAATGGAACAGAACAGAGAACCCAGAAATGAAACCACAAACATATGGCCAACACATCTTTGACAAAGCATGAAAGTATATGAAATGGAAAACAGTCTCTTTAGCAAGTGGTACTGGGAAAACTGGACAGCAACATGCATAAAAATGAACCTGGACCGCTTTCCCACACCATATACAAAGACAAACTCAAAATGCATGAAAGACTGAAATGTAAGGCAGGAAGCCATCAAAATCCTCAAGGAGAAAGCAGGCAAGAACCTCTTTGATGTTGTCCGCAGCAACTTCTTACTCAACACATCGCCGGAGGTAAAGGAAACAAAAATAAAAATGAATTACTGGGACCTCATCAAAATAAAAAGCTTCTATACAGCAAACGAAACAACCAGTAAAACTAAAAGGCAACCAAAGGAATGGGAGAAGATATTTGCAAACAACATATCAGATAAAGGATTTGTGTCCAAAATCTACAAAGAACTTAATGAACCTCAACACCCAAAAAAACAAATAATCCAGTGAAGAAATGGAATAAGAATATGAACAGACACTTCTCTAAAGAAGACATCCAGATGGCCAACAGACACATTAAATGATGCTCAATATCACTCATCATCAGGGAAATACAAACCAAAAACACGAGATACCACCTCACACCCATCAGAATGTCTAACATCAATAAGTCAGGCAACAGCAGATGTTAGCAAGGATGCGGAGAAAAAGGATCTCTTTTGTACTACTGGTGGCAATGCAAACTGGTGCAGACACTCTAGAAAACAGAGGTTCCTCAAAAAATTAAGAATAGAACTACCTACGACCCAGCAATTGCACTATCAGGTATTTATTTATTCAAAGGATACAGGTATGATGTTTCGAAGGGACACATGCACCCCAATGTTTATAGGAGCACTATCAACAATAGCCAACTACTGGTGGCAATGCAAACTGGTGCAGACACTCTAGAAAACAGAGGTTCCTCAAAAAATTAAGAATAGAACTACCTACGACACAGCAATTGCACTATTAGGTATTTATTTATCCAAGGGATACAGGTATGATGTTTCAAAGGGACACATGCACCCCAATGTTTATAGCAGCACTATCAACAATAGCCAAAGTATGGAAAGAGCCCAAATGTCCATTAACGGATGAATGGATAAAGATGTGGTCTGTGTGCATGTACACACACACACACATCACACACACATACACACACACACACACACACACAATGGAGTACTGCTTGGCAATAAAAAATAATGAAGTCTTGCCATCTGTAACTACATGGATGGAACTAGAGGGTATTATGCTAAGTGAAGTTAGTCAGAGAAGACAAATATCATATGACTTCACTCATATGAGAACTTTAAGATACAAAACAGATGAACATAAGGGAAGAGAAGCAAAAATAATATAAAAACAGGGAGGAGGACAAAAACATAAGAGTCCCTTAAATATGGAAAACAAACAGAGGATTACTGGAGGGGTTGTGGGAGGAGGGATGGCCTAAATGGGTAAGGGACATTAAGGAATCTACTCCTGAAATCATTCTTGCACTATATGCTAACTAACTTGAACGGAAATTATAAAAATAAATAAATATTAAAAAGAAAAGAACTGGCTAAATTAAAAAAAAAAAAGAAAAGGTACTCAACATCACTAATCATCAGGGAAATGCAAATCAAAACCACAATGATATATCGCCTCATACCCATAGGAATGAATAGTCACTATCAAAAGCATAGAAGATAAGTGTGCGAGTGGACGCAGAAAAGTTGGAACCCTTGTGCACTGCTGATGGGAATATAAGTATATACTTCTGGGTATATACTCCCCAAAATTCAAAGCAGAATCACAAATTGATATTTGCATACCTATGTTCATCACAGCATTATTCATAAGAGTCAGGAGATGGAAACAACCAAAATGTCCACTGACAGGTGAAAGGATAAAGAAACAGTGGTGTAATTGCTGGGGATTTACCCAAGAGAGACAGAACTGCTGATGCATAGGAGCACATGTACCCCAATGTTCATAGCAGCACTGTCAACAATAGCCAAAACATGGAAGGAGCCTAAATGTCCATCACCTGACGAATGGATCAAGAAGATGTGGTATATATTCACGATGGAGTACTACATGGCAATGAGAGGGAATGACATATGGCCCTTCGTAGGAAAGTGGATGGACCTTGAGGGTGT
>NC_043708.1:90256450-90277674 GCF_006229205.1 Suricata suricatta
TTGAATGCTGAGAATGAACTGAGGGTTGAGGGGGAAGGGAGAGGGGGGAAAAGAGGTGGCGGTGATGGTGGAGGGCACTTAAGGGGAAGAGCACTGGGTGTTGTATGGAAAACAATTTGACAATAAAATATTATGAAAAAAAAAGAAACAGTGGTGTATACACACAACAGAATATTATGCAGCCTTTAAAAAGATCTTGTCACTTGCTGTAACATGGATAAACCTAGGGGACATTATATGAAGCAAAATAATCCAATCACAGAAGAACAAATACTGGATGATACCATTCATATGAAGTGCCTAAAGTAGTAAACACCACAGAAACCCAAAGTTTCTGAGTATCAATGTTGCAAGTCAAAGTTCTATCAAATCATCACAACGTACACTTTAAATATCTTACATTTTTATTTGTCAATTACACCTCAGTAAAGCTGGAGAAAAAAGATCTAAAAGTTCTAGAACAGTTAAGCATCTGTTGAACAACAATGACTATACTTAAGACTACGGAACTATACACCTAAAAACAGATCAGATGGTAAATAGGAGGGGAGGGAGGAAGGAAAATTAAAGCAGGGTGGAATCATAAATAAATATATTTTTTCCACAACCTAACCCGTACCTTCCCATCCAGTCTCATCTATTTCTGACAGCCATTTACATTCAGCTGTACATACTGCTATGGCTGTAATAGGCGTGGCATAATGAATTACTTAGTTTATCATGTACCTTCTTATACTTCTTATATTTTCTTATACTTATTATACTTACTTACTTAACTGCTGCTCCTTCCATCTAATATTCTTTTCCTCCTTCACTTTCAATTCATACCTTCAATAAATCTCATGTCAGATGTTATCTCCACTATAAACTCTTCCCTAACCACCACCATCTGAATTAAGTATTCCTTCTATACAAGAGGATAAGCCTTCTTATCCAATACAGTTGAGAGAGAGAGGACTAATTACTCAACAAGACTGCTTAACCCAGAGAATCATTTTGAAAATGATACACATATACCTTCAAAATTTTGTTTTATTTAAGACATAAATGCACAGAAACTAACTGATATTTTGGTATAGAGTTCAGGTCTTTAAGTACATGGGTCTGCTAATAGCAAGTTTTCTTACATGAAGCCCCCTGTAAGGCCCTAGCTACATTTTTTCAGTTCTTTATAAACTCAAGTAACAACTGAAAGATACCTACAAAGATACCTAGAAAGTTTTTTGGTTTTACAATTTCCCCTAGAATCTTTTAGAGTTGTCTCACCATATCTAACTAATGGAAGTTATTTTTAGCAATATGCTTCCAAAACATTTCTTTATTAAAAAATCTAAATTTTTATACTCACATATCAATTTATATGATATTTAATTAAATTATACAAGTACAACAAAGTGTACAACTTGACAAACACATATGTGAAAACAAATGGCTTTTGAGAGGCAGTATACCATAGTGGTTAAAACCTTGGTCTCCAGGAGCACCTGGGTGGCTCAGTCGGTTAAGTGACTGACTTCAGCTCAGGTCACAATCTTGCCATTTAGAGTTTGAGCCCCTCTGTGCTGATAGCTCAGAGCCTGGAGCCTGCTTCAGATTCTATGTCTCCTTCTCTCTCTCTGCCCCTCCCCCTCTTGGTCTCTACAGCCCAGCTGCCTGGGCTCAAATCCTCACTCTGTCACTACTAGCTAACTGAAGTGGCACAAGTCATTACATTTCTCTATACACCAGTGCCCTCACCTCTAAAATAGAGATGACAGGGGTGCCTGGGTGGCTCAGGTGGTGAAGCATCTGACTCTTGGTTTGGGCTCAGGTCAGGATCTCAAGGTTTCCGAGTTCAAGTCCCGTAACAGCGTGGGGCCTGCTTACATTTTTCTCTCCCACTCTCTTTGCTCCTCCCCTGCACATGTGGGCATGTGCGGGCACACACAGTCTTTCTCAAAATAAGTAAATAAAACAAAAAGCTTGTTTTTCTAACAGCAACAGCTACCTTTCAACATCACACTTCTCTCCTCCCATTAGTGAATCATAGAATAATACACAGAATACTCCAATAAGTACTCATGAAACACTTGTGGAATGAATGAATGAATGAACCTCCTTTGACCAAGCATCACTGGGCAAGAAAGGTCAAAAGTTTATGCTTGCAGGCACCAGAACAACTTTATCTTCAGTATTTTGGCTGGAAAATTCTTTTTAGCTTTAATTAAATCACCATCTTCAGGGCACCTGGCTAGCTCAGTCAATGGAGGGTGTGACTCTTGATCAAGAGACCAAGATATGACACCTTATCTCAAGGTCATAAGGTGAAGCACCGTGTTGGGTGTGGAGATTACTCAAAAATAAAATCTTTATCTGCCTTCATAAACAGTTTTCTCAACACAAATCCCTTCCTGATGACTCAGGGTCACTTTTATGAACATTAATTTTACTAATGCCTCTAGAGGTCTCATGACTATAAGTACTGTCTCCATAATAATACATACCAAATATATACTGGTATCTGACATGGAACATTAGGAATTTCTTTCCAAATACCTGCAAAACAGTTATCTTAACTATATTCTGCTACCTAAAACCTCAATCACTTCACACTCAATGTATCTTAAACTTAAGTCATCATCAATACCTCACAAATATCTTACCAAAGCTAGTAAATCCACTCTCACAAACCTGAAACCTTAGCGTCATTTCCTTTAGTATCCACAGTTAGGCAACTAATCAGCCCGACTTTACCCTTTCTCAATATCTGCCAAGTACTACTCTAGCTCAAGTTTATTTTACTACATGCTCTGATGACCTCAAAAGACTTCCAATTACACTCCATCTTGCAAACTAACCCCTTTACTTCCCTGTCTAAAAAATTTTGGTGTCCCCTAAATACATATCTCAATCCCAGAATAAAATGCCAATCTTTTCAGATGCTTCTTGGGGGGCGGGGGGAGCTAGCCTGTACTCACCATCTACTAAAAATCTCATTTGAGACAGAGGACAGCATGTGACAACTTCTTTCTGTATTTCAACTCACAATTAGTAGAGGAAGTAACTGAGAGAACTACTGCTCTACTTACTAAAAAATAAAATAAAATAAAAAATATATAAAATAAATAAAATAACATAAAATAAAATAAAAAACAACCCAAAAATATCAGCAGAAATAAAGAGGATTTGACAGGAATTAATCATGTTATGTTAAGAGTTTAAGATCAACAGTAAGGGCAAGCCCTGTAGTCTATCATTCAGGAAGGCAAAAATCTCATAAGTGCTCATAACATATGGCGCTGAAAGTCAAAATTGCTCAAGAGACTTAGGAGATTCCTGCCTATGCAACTGTAAATATAACTATGGGGGGGGGATATTGGTTAGTATAATGGGCTGGATAGTGTCCCATCAAAATCCTTGTCTCCCCAGAACCTCAGAATGCCATCTTATTTAGAGAAATGGATTTGCAGATCTAATCTGCTTAAGATAAGGTCATACCAGACTAAGAAGAGTACAAACATAAACATCCAGAGAGAAGAAGGGCATGTGAAGACAGAGACAGAGACTAGAGTATTGCAGTTTAAAGTCTAGGAACACTAAAGATCAGCAGAAGCAACCAGAAGTTAAGAAGAAACAAGAAACGATCATCCCCTAGAGCCTTCATTAGGAGCATGGCCCTGCCAACTCCCTGATTTCAGACTAAATGTATATGCAAAACACAGAGTTGCAAAACATGTGAAACACAAAACTAACATAACTGAAAGGAGAAATGGACAAATTCATAATTATGGTTGGAAATTTCAACACCGTTCTCATAAGAATTGATAGAACTGGACAGAAAATTAGCAAAGATCTAGAAGAACTCAACACCACCATTAATGATAATAAAAGCTAACTGACATATATAGAACACCCCAACAATAGCAGAATATGTTCAAGTGCCATGGAATATAAACTAAGATAGACATTGTCCTGAGCCATAAAACAAACTTCCATAAATTTACAAAGACTGAAATCATAGAGTGTGTTCTCCTACCACCATGCAATCAAACTAGAAGGCATTAAGAGAACGATAAAAGGAAAATCTCTTCCCAGTGTTTACTGGGAAACTAAAGAACACTCTTTTAAATAACCCATGGGTCAAACAAGAATTCTCAAGGAGGGGGCACCTGAGTGGCTCAGTCAGTTAAGTGACCTGATTTTGCTCATGTCACAATCTCATGGTTCATGGCTTCAAGCCCATATGGCTCCACTCTGACAAGAGTGAAATGTGCTTGGGATTCTCTCTCTCTCTGACCCTCCTCTACTTTGTCTATTTCTTTCTCTCTCTCTCTCTCTCTCCCTCCCTCTCTCTCAAAATAAATACTTTAAAAAAAAAGAATTCTCAAGGAAAAATTAAAAATATAGTGAAATGAATGAAAACAAAAATACTACTTATCAGAATGTCAAAGCAGTGCTGAGAAGAAAATTTATAGCACTAAATGCATGTTAAACAATAAGAAAAGTTACAAAACGCTAAGCTCCTATATTTCATGAAACCTAGAAAAAGACCACCCCCCCAGAAAAGGCAAGAAGAAAGGAAATAATAAAAATAAGAACAGAAATTAATGAAAATGAAAAAGAAAAGAGCTCACTGAAACAATGAGCTTATTCTTTGACAGTATCAATAAAATTAACAAACTTCTAGCATGACAGAAAAGAAAAAAAAGAAGGCACTAATTACCAGGTTGATAGCATCCACCCTCTTATAATGTGCTGAGAAGGATAGTTTATATCTGGAGTACTCTTCCCAAAAACCCGTAACTCCAGTCTAACCATGAGAAAAGTAGCAGACAAACCCCAATTGAGAAAAAATTCTACAAAATGTCTGACCAGTAGTACTCAAAGCTGTCAAAGTCATGAGAAAATATTGAGGAAGATGAAGAAAACTGAGAAACTACCCCAGATCAGAAAAGTCTAAGGATTCATGATGACTAAATATAATGTGGTTTTCTGGGTGAGATCTTAAATTAAAAAAAAATTTTTTTTAGTAATTTTTTTTTTTCCAGAGAAAAAGAGAATGCAAGCAGGGGAGGAGCAGAGAGAGAGGGAGACACAAAATCTGAAGCAGGCTCCAGGCTTAGCATAGAGCCCAGTATAGGGCTTGAACACACAAACAGCAAGATCATGACCTCAGCTGAAGTTAGAAGCTCGATGGGCTGAACACACCTAGGCGTCCCTCTGGGTGAGATCTTAGAACACAAATGGGACATTAGCAGAAAGATCAGTTAAGTCTTAAAAAGTCTGGAGTTTAACTGATAATATCATAACAATGATGGTTTCTTAGTTGTGACAAATGTATTCTGGTAACACAAGACATTAACAATAGGGAAAATTGGTTGAGAAGTACATGAGAACTCTGTACTATATGTGCAACTTTTCTGTAAATCTAGAACTATTCCAAAATTAAAAACTTATTCAAAAAATTAAGCAACTGAATAAATTACTGTTTTCAGAGTACAAAAAAGGAAAAGATAAGCTCATTAACAGAGGCTGATACTTTAATGTTAACAAAAATCCAGCGAATAAAGAGTTCCTAATTCCTACTTTGTCTCTGGTCTTCTATTTCAAGATTTTAGCTTGAAAAAACTGAAAATAAAACAAAATTTTTCTCAGTGAATTATTACTTTTTAACATTAAAAATTCCATGAAAATAGAAGGTTTAAGAAAAAATGTACACTGGTAAGGGGAGAGTAGGAGACCAGTATAAATTAAGAAATTCCAAGAATGTATCTAACTGCTCTAAATAAAATTATATTTTCTGGAAAAGTAATGCCCAAGTTAGTGGGAAATTTTTCAAATGAGATCAATGAACTACTGAAGATATTCTCTGAACCAGAAGGAAATGACACAACCAAAATACTAGAAATATGTAAATATTCTAATTTTCAAAAAAGAAAACAATGTAATTCAGTAAGGCAGACTGAAGAGCTTGATGTCTATTTAGTATAATGTTTTAGTCACCAACAGACATCAGGGTACATACATTAACCTATTTATACATTAAAACAATCATCTCATACAAATTTTACTTCCTTTTTGACAGCAGAATAGTTGGCAGACAGGGTGTAATTTTTTCAGCAAAGTACATGACAAGCTGCCTCACGGAAATCCCAGGGACAAGCTAAAGAAATATTCAGACGATAAAAATGGAGAAAGATTTCACATGTACACTGTGAGGCTCTTTTTCAGTCCTATCCTGTTTAACATTTTTATAACTGCCTCAGATAAAGATTTGGAAACAACATTCATTAAACAAACTGGTGACAGAAGTCATAAAACAATAACACAAATAACAGAACCTGGATTCAAAATGATACTGAAAGACTGAATCTAGAAGGTAAAAATTTAATAGTGAAAATAGGCCTACATTTGGGCCACAACTCGAATTCACAAATATACAATAGCTTACTGGCAACAAAAGACTTTGGGATACTTAATTCAGAGTCAGCTCAGTAGGAGTCAATAACATACAAAGAACCTCGCATGACTGCCCAAAAGAAAACAGAATATAATGAAAGAGGTTACAATACTGCTGCATAACACCCAGTGTAATAGACAAACTGAAAACTTATAAGAGTCACCGGGGCCAAATATAACACAGAGTTAGTTGATTGGTGGAGGGGGAACAGGTTTGGCCTGAAGAAAAAAGTTTCATAGGTTACAAGACAGTTGTCTTCAAATATCTGAAGTGGTCTCATATTCTAAAAGAAACCAGGGCTGACAAGCAGAATTTAAGGAATACAAATTTAATTTCAGTTAACAGTGAGGGTACCACAAAGGTGTCATGAATAAAAGCTGCATTTAGAGCTGAGACTCCCCCCACCTTGGAGGCCAAATGACAAACTGGCAGGAATGTGGGAGAGGGGAATAAAGCATCGGGTTAGACTAGGTGACCTATAAAGTATTTTCCAATTCCATGATGTGAAGATGCTACTTTCTCAATGCCAAACCTCTGGCTCCAGTCCAAGTGGGTTTTGCATCACTCCTGGAAGAAGCCTTACTTGTACATGTACTTTCCCCATACCCACACTTTCAGGCCAGTCTCTCACTCAGGCAAAGGCTAAGGATTTGTCTTCCTAAGCTTTAATTCACCTACTAAAACCAAACCTAAATACTGTAATAAAGACCTCTATGCCTACCCTAATTTGATCTCTCTCCTCTGGATTATGAAATACTTCTAGTGCCATCTGTTTGGCAATTAATTACATACCACCCTCAGACACCACTTCTGTCTTAAACTGTTATTTAATCTTTTATTAGTAATTTCTCTCTTCAGCTAAATTAAAAGCCTCTTAAAGCCACACACTGAAAGTTATACTCTATATTCTCTATACTTTGAAGAACACATAGCAGATATGTAAAAATACCTTCGTTTTTTCAATATTGGAACCATTTTTTTTAGAAAAGTGTTTTATAAAAGGCATATTTTCATAGGTAGATGGGAAATTTACTATTCAAATAGTAATTAATATACATGACTTCTGGTTCAGACACAGAACTACCAGAATAAGATATCGCCACCCATTGATAACATATTCTAACCACAGGATTTTTTTAAAATGGTCAATAGGGGTGCCTGGGTGGCTCAGTCGGTTAAGCATCCGACTTCGGCTCAGGTCACGATCTCACGGCTCGTGGGTTTGAGCCCCGCATCAGGTTCTGTGCTGACAGCTCAGAGCCTGGAGCCTGTCTTCAGATTCTGTGTCTCCCTCCCTCTCTGACCCTCCCCTGCTCATGCTATCTCTCTCCCTCTCTAAAATAAATAAAAACAGTAAAAAATTTAAAAAATTTGTTTAAAATGGTCAATAAAGCTCAAAAAGCTCAAAATTTCCAGCCTAAACAAAGCTTGTTAAAGCTGTCTTAGAGCAAGAAAAAATTAACAGAACCAAGCTAGAGAATGAAAAAGGTCAAGAAGAAATCATGGTTACATAGGAAAAAAGTGTTTTTATTCATTTATATGTAAAAATGTACTGATGTGTGATACTGAGTCATATACTCTGGAACACAAATTAAGAAAATGTAAATCTGTGGGGCACCTGGGAGGCTCAGTTGGTTAAGTGTCAGACTCTTGGTTTTCAGCTCAGGTCATGTTCTCATGGTTCATGAGTTCAAGCCCCACGTCAGGCTCCATGCTGGTGGTGCAGAGCCTGCTGGGGTCCTCCTTCTCTCCCCCTGTCCCTCCCCTGCTCATGCTCTCTCCCTCTCAAAATAAAAAAAGTTGTAAAAATGAAAGAAAGAAAGAAGGAAAGAAAGGAAAGAAAGCCATCTGTCCTATAGAGGTGCTCACCCCATATACATCAGCTAACAAATAAAAGTCCTAGACAAAGTAAAAAAAGAATTCCTTATCAGCTTAGGTATTCTAACAAAGATTAGGAAATACTCACCGACGATTCAGGATCTGATAATTCATCCAATAATTTCCTTGCATCCACCACAGCTTGATAGAGTCTCAAATTTTTGCCATCAGAAGCAACAAAGCAAGCACTTGCAGAATTGCAATATGTGCCTGAGAAAGTAAGTGCTTTGCATTATATTTTGTGGTTTATTTTTATTTTTGGCTGAAGTAGGAGAAACTTATATTCACACTTTTCTTTTTAGGCACAACCATGGTCTACAATCAAAATTAAATCAAAACATCCACAAAACTAAGGGATATAAAATCATTAACAAAATAATTCAATAGGAAATAGGTGATGAGAGGGGAAATAAATTAAAAACAAATTTCTGAACCAACTTCTGCAAATTTTAAATGTAAGTCTAAAAATCCTAATAACAAATATAAGCCATTTTGTGTATTTAAAAAGTTTAGAAGTTCTTATTAATTTCACAATTAAAATGAACACTTACCAAGACAATAGCTGGGAATAAGAGTTGGAAGCCAAGCAACATTAGAGAAGGCTGATGTATGTAAAGAATTTATTCGAGCCAATTCTGATACTCCTCCAGTGTAGGACAAAGGCCCAATTGGGTCCACACGCCACAGAATAAGTTCACTATATATTGCATTTGGGTCATGAAATGTACGTGTTGCTGCATTTCTAAGAGGCTGTTTTGGGGAAGCTTTCATATGTCTTATAGGATCCATCAGTCTACTTAACTTATTGTCTGAGTCCCAGTGACAGTCCAACTCAGGAGTCAGCAGAGCATTGTGATGTGAGGATGTCAGTAACAACGGCAAAACTGAATGACATGCCAAGTCATTGAGGTGAAATCGATGACCACAGTACCTAAATTTGTGAGATACGGTCAGAACAGTGGTAAAGGCAGACTTATCTGCAAAAGTGACTGCCCACTGATTTAAAGAACCATCTATGTGTTTAGAGACCATCATTACTGTGGGAGCTAAAATGTTCATATTTGTACTGTGTGATCTAGAGTATGGCTGTGACCCATGAGGACTACCTACAGCCATCATCTCGTGGTGTAACAGGGTGTGGGGAGGATCTTTTGTAGCATTTATACAGGCATACATCATGATATTTTTACTAAGAGAGCTTGCATCACCAGACGGAAATGCAACAGGAATCCGAGAAGAAAAAGAAACCTGAAAAACACAATAATATGATTCAACGTAAGTAGTTTTACTCCTCTCAGAAAGTGTTCCAAAAACACTTCCATTTTCAAAATGTCAAATCTCAGTCTCCTAGCAAGAACTATCATTTTCAACCTCTTTATGGTCTAATGTCTTTCCTCTATATAATATCAGATCTCTATTCACAGCCTAAGAGAAGCCTGAAGAAAAAAGCTTCAAGAACATTACTTAAAGAGCGAATGACCACAACACAACCACAACTCTAAAGAGAAATGAAGTTCAGGAGAGCTTGGGTGGCTCAGTCGGTTAAGCGTCTGACTTCAGCTCAGGTCATGATCTCGCAGTTTGTGAGTTCGAGCCCCACATTAGACTCTGTGCTGACAGCTCAGAGCCTAGAGACTGCTTCAGATTCTGTGTCTCCCTCTTTCTCTGCCCCTCCCCCACTTGTGCTCAGTCTCTGTCTCTCAAAAATGAATAAATGAAAAAAATGAAGTTCAAGAAGATAATAGATAAAGGCAGCTAGATTTGGTTAATAAAACTGGGGGGAGGGGGTGCTCATCCTCAGTCACATTTTTAGGGTAGCTTCTTAAGTTAATTCAAAATATTGTGAATTTCCATGGGGGAAAAAACCCCAACACATATATATTCAAATATTCTGTATGACATTTCAAAGTCCAATTCACTTTACTTTGAATTAACCAGGTTTATAAAATTCGTGGTCATTGATTCCCCCCTTGGTGACAAGAACAAGCATTCTCTTCTGAGTTGCTTCTCAAAAACACAACTTTTAAGTATTTCTGAAAAGATAATTCATCTGAATTGTATCTTTATTTTTAAGAAATGTAATAAATGCTTTATCAGTAAAATATACCTGGACTTGTCTAAATATTCCAGGATTATATTCATCCAAATACTTTACATGCCACACTAGAAAGGTACCATCTACAGGGTGTATAGTAAAAAGCATGTCAGGATTCTTATTCCATTCAGTTAGCAGCATTTCAATCTTCCGGTCAAGCAGGACTGTGGGCAGTGGCATTGGTATACTGGGTCGTGAAAAGGTTCTAGGACTTCCCTCTCTTTCTCCATCTTCATGTTCTGATGATCCTGTACCTGCCTCAGATTCTCTATCCAGGGATAATTCTGAATGAGAAAATAATTTATCAGTACACACTAATTTATCAGTATATACTAATAATACTATAAAAATTCATCTATATACTAGACTACCAACAGCATAACATAGCCTATTATCTTTAGAAACTATAAATCCTTTTCCTAATTTATGGCTGAGGCAGGCAGGGGGAGAAAAAACAAAGAAGAAAAACATTTTCTAGTCTGAACTGAAATTTACTATTATGTCTTACTTTAAAGAAATCAAATTTTCATTCACACTATCATTATTATTACCACTAGCAAAACTTGTTCCCAGAAAAGGAAATGGCTTCCAGCGTGATACATTACTCAAAGCTATATGTATAACAAACCATACAGCTAGACAGTAGATTGCGAATATTTATGGAATGAAAAGAAAAGTAAAGAAGAGCAGGAAGAAAGGGTTATAAGCTAAAAGTGGTGCCACAAAAAGCTGCTAAGTTGCCAGAAAGAAAAAAACTGAACATGGAATACTAACCATGGTCTAGTTTCATATGTAAACCCCTCTCTCTTTCATCCTGTGAACGTTCCTCATCTTCTCTATCTCCTTCGTCACTTTCATGATCTACCTGCTTCTCAGAAAGTTTTCGTAATTGCTGCATAAATATTTCAGTAGATGATGTAAAATGAAACTCCTTGTTGTTTAACCAATGAACCACAAAGCCCCCATTTCCATCATCAGTGTTAAATGCAGTGCCAACCAAGACATTTGGAATATCTGTGGGGGAAAAAAGGTAGAATTTCAACATGAATGTTTAAAGTCTTTAAAAAGATTACCAAGTGCTTATCAAGACTATTCTATACTTATACAGAAAAGGTGCTAAACAAGTCAACTCTAGTAGGATTTGTAAAAACTTTAACTGAATTTAATGGTAAATGTAAATATTAAGAATTAATGGGACAGACTTAAATTCCTAATGGAATTAAATTACTAATTTAAAAATCAAATATACCACATGCATGAACCTTTATTAAATCCTGGTTTGGGGATAGAGGAACAGAAAAATAAAACAGAAAAGCAGCTATAAAAGACATTTCTGAGGTAACTGAAGAAATTTAAATTTATTTATTTATTTTAATGTTTATTTATTTCGAGAGAAAAATAGAGCTCACGTATGAACAGGGTAACAGCAAAGAGAGAGGGGGAGATAGAAAATCCCAAGCAAGCTCCACACTGTCAACATAGAGCCAAATGTGGGGCTCAAACTAACAAACCATGAGATCATGACAGGAGCCAAAATCAAGGGTGGGATGCTTAACCAACTGAGCCACCCAGGTACCACTAAGGAAATTTAATTAATGAATTGGATATTAGAGATTATGGAATTACTTCTACTTTTCTTAGGCATAATAATATTGTAACCATGTGAGAGAATTTCCTTATTCTTAGGAGATACTTTCTGAAGTGTCTAAGAGTGATGTGCCATGATAACGCACTTTGAAAAGATGAGGGAAAAATTTCACTCACACGTGTCACCCCCTTCTGATATATATGACTGAGAGAATAAAGCAACTGGGGCAAAATATTAGCAGTTACTGTTCAAAGTAGAAGACATGAGTGTTCACTATACTATTCTTTCAAACTTCCTAAATGTCTGAAACTAATAAGTTGGAAGAATAAAATGCCAAAGAACAAAGGTAGACAAGCAAGCTTTTAAGTACAGCAGGTTTCCTCCATTTGGAATAACTAAAGTTCACAGTACAGATTAGTTCATGAAAAACAGCATAACTCAAAAAATTAATCTGCTTAATCCCAACTTATATTACAAATAATAAATTCTACAAAAACAAAAAAAGAAAAACAACAAACCAAATTCCCCCCTCCCCCAAAACATTGTCCTCTGTAAAGACATGAAAGTCTAAAGATAAAATGCACAGGACAGGGGCACCTGGATGGCTCAGTGCATTGAGCATCCAACTCTTAATTTCAGCTCAGGTCATTATCCCAGGGTCATGATCCCCAGGGTTGTGGAATCGAGCCCCACATTGGGCTCCATGCTGAACATGGAGCCTGCTTAAGATTCACTCTCTCTTGGGAAGCCTGGATGGCTCAGTCAGTTAAGTGTCCGACTTCAGCTCAGTTCATCATCTCACAGTTCCTGAGTTCGAGCCCTGCATTGGGCTCTGTGCTGACAGCTAGGGCCTGGAGCCTGCTTAGGATTCTGTGTCTCCATCTATCTGTGCCCCTCCCCTGCTCATGCTCTGTCCGTCTGTCTGTCTGTCTCTCTCTCTCAAAAATAAACAAACATTAAAAAAAAAAAAAAAGATCCACTCTCTTCCCCTGTCCCCCTCCCCCACCATGCTCTCTCAAAAGAAAAAAATAAAATTTAAATTTAAAAATAAAAATAAAAGTAAAAATGCACAGGATATTCTGGTAGAGTCCTGTTAATAAATATCAATGTTAAATAAGTTCCAGGGTGTTCTATTTTTCTAACTCCTGGATGACAGTCCTGGTTTTCTAATAAAAATGAAATAAATCATAAAAAATAGAATTTATACATTCAGAATACTATAAAATAACACATCCCCTATGTACCTATGGAGTATTCTTGCTAAAAATATTTTACCTAAACCTTATCATAAACAAATATTCAGACTGCAAGATGATCTGAAAGATAATTGCAAGGTAACTTCTTTGTGACAGAGAGATGTTTTTTGACAACTGAGAGGAACTGTGGATTAGAGTTTAAAAGAAATGATAATCAAATGCATAAAAAATGATCTATATATTAATATGAACTATATATTAAATATAATCTTATCTATGATCCTTACATGCAGTAACAGTATTGTAGAAATGGAGAAAAATCCTTTTTGTGTAAGAAGACACATTTTTTTGCAAATAAAAACACTTTAAATTTATTTATTTATTTTAATGTTTATTTATTTCGAGATAAAACTGGATAAAAAGTGAAGATTATTTAATAAAGATGCTGAAAGACAAGCCCCAATATGTTTAAAATAAATAATTAGGAAAAAATATAAACAAAACCCAAAAAACATTACTACCTATTGCAAGCTATTGTGCTCTGTTATAAGACATATTTGAAATATTTAGGTAATGTCATAAAATATTTAGGGTATAAAGAATAATTTCAAGTGACAAATTTACTTTCAAATGGCTTAGCCAAAAATAAGGGAAGAGGAAGCAAAGACATGCATCCATAGCAGATGGGGAGAGTTAAGCATACAAGGTATTAACAGGGTATACAGGTATTTGTTGAACTATACTTTCAGCTTTAACAGATTCAAAAAAGTTTCCTGAGCGGTGCCTGGGTGGCTCAGTCAGTTGAACATCTCACTCTTGATTTCAGCTTAGGTCATGATTGGAAGGTTTGTGGGATCAAGCCCCAGGTTGGGCTTTCGGCTGAAAGTGTGGAGCTGGCTTGGGATTCTCTCTCTCCCTGTCTCTTTCTGTCCCTCACCTGCTCCCACTAGTGCTCTCTCTCAAAATAAACACACTTAAAATTTAAAAAACGTTTCCTGAAAAAAAGGTGAAGATGAGTCCTACAATACAAAATTATTTGCATTTAGTAAGCAATGAGGTCAAACTGTTATATTTACATATAGTATCTATAAATGCAAGATGTTAAATACTTTTACAAAATGACTTTTAAAGAGTATGTAGTAAGTTAAAGTAAAAATGGATAAAACTGGATAAAAAGTGAAGATTATTTAATAAAGATGCTGAAAGACAAGCCCCAAAGGCTACAAGAACATATCCAGTACTTACATTCAAACGATGTGAGAGAATGCCTATCCACCACAAGGAACAATCCTGTGATCCTATCCCATCTGATGAGGGTAGTGTATACAGTTACAAAGTCAACCTTTCTAATGGGTGTTGAATTTACTGCATACCATCACTAACTGCATGCTATTTGAAGTCAGATCTTCATCACAGTCAATAATTCAAGACAAGATTCTTTTAAAAAGTTTAAAAATTTACAAATATCTAAAACCAGTAACACCCTGAAAACAAATTAATATTATAAAGACAATCTTAGAATACAATTAAGATGTGAGATCAGGAAGCAAAATAATGTTTAACCAGCTAGCAAAACACTATGTAATAGAAATAATGCAAACCACAAGCACAAGGCACATAGGTAATTTTTATTGTAGTAGCTGCATTATAAGAGATAAATAAGCAAACTTAATTTTAATATTTCGTTTTATCCAATATACATAATATCATTTCAACAGATAACCAATATGAAATAAAATCGTTAATGAGAGATCTTACACTCTTTTATTGTACTAAGTCCTAGAAATCCAGTTTTACAGCATAACTCTAAATATGGGCTAGCCACAATGCAAGTGCTCCAAGAGCTACACATGGCTAGTGGCTACTGTACTGGACAGCACATATGTAGAGCCACTGTTACAATGGGGGGAAGAGTCCTCAAGATCACCTTTTTGGAACTGTGTTAACTGAACATCATCTCTATATACCCACACATTTAAAAATAAACTCCTCTAGGGCACCTGGGTGGCTCATGCAGTTAAGCGTTAAGCGTCCGACTTTGGCTCAGGTCATGATCTCACTGTTCGTGGGTTTGAGCCCTGTGTCAGGCTCTGTGCTGACAGCTCAGAGCCTGGAGCCTGCTTCAGATTCTGTGTCTCCCTCTCTCTCTGCCCCTCTCCTGCTCATGCTCTGTCTCTCCTCTGTACTCTCAAACAATATGTTGATTTCCATTTCAATAAAACATGGCTAACTTTACACAAATGTAGTTCTACCAACAATGTAATATGAAATTATCTATGAACCTTCTCATATGATTTTCATGCACAAGGAAAATAATGCCCTTAAACAGAAGTTTTCAAATACACTTTGACCAAAACAACTTGCCTCAAAATACTTCTCAACCTAATGGAGGAGGGCACTTGTGGAGAAGAGCACTGGGTGTTATATGGAAACCAATTTAACAATGAACTATTTTTAAAAAACATACTTCTCAATCTCACAGGAGGAAAAGGATAAAAAGAAATATCAAGATTAGAAGAAAAAATATCTTTCCCTAGTATAGGATAAGAAAGTCTATGGGAATAGAAAACCAGATATGCTGAAATATAAAGAAAAGTATGAAAAAATGTATTTAGATAAAGTTATAAAAAACGAGCTGAGAAGAAAGTGAAAATACAAAAAGCGGGGAAATCACTCCGATTACACTGCTACCACTTGTGCTCCCAGGTTCAACTAAAGCTCTAATTTATTTAGAACCCTTGCTGTATACTAGACAAAAGGTGCCCAAAAATACTTATTAGTTCTTTCCTGAGAATAACATAGTCTCAATTTAAGAAATGGTACTTTATATTATCCTCCTAATGAATTAATAAGTATTTTTAAAGGAAACATGGAGTATTTAAATAAAAGAGTTCTAAAAGTAGTCCCACTTTTCTATTATTTCAGCACATTTACAGGAAATAAAACTCTACTATTACTCACCTGTGGCAGGATTGATGCTTGCTGCAATGTGGAAATGACACAGTACATTTGCATGGTGGGAAATGTGTCTCTGAACTTCATGCATTGCCATCTGGTCAGACATTAATTCCATGTGAGTTACAAGAACAGAAGACCTCCTCTGTCCTTTTCTTAAATTTTTCAAATGATGTATTGTCTAAAATAGAAAAATAATTGCTAAATCTGACTCTGAAAAGTCTAATAAATACTGATCAAGGTATTTTTGATTATTAAAAATTTTATAATTTTCCTCTCTGTAAAATGTGAACACTTTAAAGGAAAATTTTTTAACTTGAACTGAACAATTCTGAATATATTCACCAGAGGTTTTGCAAATTTTACAGTTCAAGGCAAAAGTAGTTGCTCAAAAATCCTCATTAACTATAGAAGCTTCTATTAAGATTAGGAGTCCCAGAGTACCTGGGTGGTTCAGTTGGTTAAGCAGCCAACTCCTGATTTCGGCTCATGTCATGATCTCACGGTTTGTAGGATCAAGTCCTGCATCTGGCTGTGATGACAGCACACAGCCTACTTGGGATTCTCTGTCTCGCTCTTTCTCTTCCCCTCCCCCTGCTTGCACACACACACATTCTCTCAAAATAAGTAAGTAAACATATAAAAAAGAAGGGGTGCCTGGGGTCTCAGTCAGTTGAGCGTCCAACTTCGGCTCAGGTCACAATCTCCCGGTTCGTGAGTTCGAGCCCCCAGGTCAGACTCTGGGCTGACAGCTCAGAGCCTGGAGCCTGCTTCAGATTCTGTGTCTCCTCCTCTCTCTGCCCTACCCTGCTCACACTCTCTCTCTCAAAAATAAATTTTAAAAGATGTCAGAAAAGAAAAGAAAAGATCAGGAGTCTCAAGTCTAGGTTTTTCAGGATATTCTACTACTGAGATAAAATTTACTAGTCAAAACAGTAAAAAAAATAATTAAAATTTTTCTGAATTTTCCTACCAGGAAGAGTATTTCTCCCTAAAATTCTCACTTACTACTACATGGTTACAGCTAAATAACATATAATCTCCATTATAAAGAAGAAAATAGAGTACAAAAATAGAGAATAAGGAGAATCTACTTAGGTAGATGCAGACAAGAAATATTTCACTAAAGTTTTGACCTATGGGATTCCTTTAAATTGAGATATATCTATATGATAAAAATTCTCCACTAGCATCCACAATCATCTGCACTATTTTTACTTTGTTTTTTAAAGTATACTTCTAGGGGCACCTAGATGGCTCAGTAGTTAGACTTTGGCTCAGGTCATGATCTTGCAGTTTGTGAGTTCAAACCCCACTTCAGGCTCTGTGCTGACAGCTCAGATCCTGGAACTGGCTTCAGATTCTCTCCTCCTCTCTCTGCCCCTCCCCCACTCACATTCTGTCTCTTAAAAATAAAACAATAAAAAAATTAAAGTTTATTCTTATTTATTTTGAGAGAGTGAGAGAGAGTGCAAGCAGGGGAGGGGCAGAGAGAGAGGGAGACCTGGAATCTCAAGCAGACTCCACACTGTCACTGCAGAGCCCTATGCAGGGCTCGAACCCATGAACCATGATATCATGATCTGAACAGAAATCAAGAGTCAGATGCTTAACTGACTGAGCCACCCAGATGCCCTTGAACCATTTTAAAAAGAAAAGATCTCTACATCATAACTCCAATTCACAGTACTTCCTTATTCTATCACTTACCCAAATCCCAATACCATGATTTACCATAATTTCCAATTCTATCCCTTTGTTCCTCAAAATCAGTTAAATAAAATGTGGCGTCCTCTCAATTCTTTCTGCATTAAAGTACGATATCCGGTCCTTCCTTTCGATTTTCACAACCCTTACCGCTTTTCATACAGAAAACAGTAACAGGTCTATGGTGTGTCCTCTACCTCACTATTTTAAATTACATTGGCAAGGCTGGTTGATTATTTTCTCCTAGGAACAAAATGTATATCTTAAGTATATATAGAATTATATACACCTTGCAGTTAGGAGTTTCATATGAAAAGATGTCAGAAAGCAAGGTAAGCTTATAAATCAATTAGGCTTTTTCTGTTAAAAAAGCAATTTTTAACTAGTAAATACATCATTAAAAGGTTGCAAAAATTTGTCAAATTACTAATTACATATATTTATATTTCTGCCTTTATTTTATGTAGCAATTAGTAATTCAATTTAATACCTGAAAAGCAACAGATTAGGTACCATGGAGATAGATACAAAGATGTCTCAAAGCACTTAGTCTCTCCAAAAGGTCATATGTAATTTAAAGACAAAATGCTACATAAGTATACATAAATGACTGTAAACATGTAGTAAATTAAGTATTTTGTCTAATTAAATTTCAATAAATATTAAAACAAAATATAACTTTAACTGTTCTGTCCTCTGCTTTTATGTTTTAAATTTTGGAGGAAAAAAAGTATAAATAGTGCCCAATCACAGACAGTATCAGAGCAAGCCCTCTTTATATAAAGCTTTTAAGGAGCACACCCTCAGCCTAACAAACCCAAAAATATATTTCTGCTTGCTGAAACAGCAAAGCAGTTTCGCTATGCAACCATGAAACTGTTCAGGTAAATGTAAAATGTAAAAACATAATTAGTAATGTAGAGAGACATTTAAAACATTAAGTATCAAAAAGCAAGTTATAAAACCTTAGTGCATAATATTATCTCAATCTTGGGGGTGGCTCAGTCGGTTAAGCATCCGACTTCAGCTCAGGTCATGATTTCCCAGTTCATGGGTTCAAGCCCTGCATTGGGCTGTGTGCTGAAAGCTTGCAGCCTGGAGCCTCCTTCTGGTTCTGTGTCTCCCTCCTTCTCTCTGCCCCTCACCTGCTCATGTTTTGTCTCTCTCAAAAATAAATAAAACATTAAAATTTTTAAAAATATATTATTTCAATCTTCTAAATAGAGAAATACACATAATTGCTATAATTGGATTATAAATTCCACATTTTCTCTGCTTTTAGAGTAACCATATTCTTTGTGTAGTAAAAACTTACATGGAAAATTAAGAAAATGTTAATAATCTAGGTTTGTTTTATAAAGATCTGGTAATTTTGAAAAATGCGTTTATCTCATTTTATTCCCTAGTCAGACAAATACAAAGTTGCATTAGAAATAATCTAATTTCATAGGAAGCACTTTTATTTCATATATCATTTAAAAATTGGAAAAATTACTTCACTTTCATAATATTAAACCATGGAAATTATAAAGCAACTGTATAAAAGTTGGCTTATATCTAATATCTCACCATCTTTATTCTTAAGAATCAAAACAGCCATTTTAAATTAGAACACAAAAGTAAATTTTAATCTTCATGAAACAAAAGCAAAACATGTTTTTAATTACAACTAATTTCAGAGATCTTTATGTGTTTTACTAATCAAAACTACTTACTCCTACAGATTTTCATACTTGACATGCAAAATGAAAAAATTAAAATTATACTATTCATCTAGATTACATGTCTAAGATCAATACTATTGTACTGGGGTTTTAAGTGGCATAAAACGAGTAGTCTTACAAGCATAAAACAAATTAGTGAGAATTACTTGCTATTAATTTCATCATTATATGCACGATGTGCACTATCTGCATTTTAGCTTATAAATTCCCAATAAACTCACATATCTTCACATTTTACTTACCATTTTAAGTAATACCATACCTCAAGAGCATGCTGTATTCTGTCTTTGTGTCTTCCAGCCTGAGTGAGGTTGCTGGAAACACTAGAAGTGGTAGTCTCACAAATCTGCTCGCCCAAAAGACAATCTTCCGGTAATAAGGTTTCTGCCCAGAGTCGGCAGACACCGTCATGGCATGAGGTTAATAACACGTTACACACAGAACCTCTAATGATAAAGAGAAAGAAACAAAATCAGTGCCAGTGATGAAAGGCTGTTAATATTTGGATCTTCACCGATAAAAATAGCATCAGTGCACCAAGAGTAGTTATTTTTCCAGTAATGTAATGGATTTACACAGGCTATTCCACAGTCTTACCAAACCCTTTTACTGCCTATTCATACCTGCAAGGTGGCAGGCTGAATATAGTGCTGCCATCAGTTACCATAAAATAGGAAGAACCTAGCTATCACTGACACCTTAACTCAATAAAATCATGTCTTAAACAGCTAAGCTAAATTACAGTATAGAATGCTTCCAATTGCTTAGAAATTACAGTGTGTGGAGAAGGAGTGGTCAAAGAGTTTGAAATCCTATACCATACACTGTGAATGTGAACACCATAAAAACTAGGAAAAAGTCTTGACGAAGGAAACAGATATTAATGCCCAATTACACACATGCTGCTTGACAACTAAGCTCTGCAGAAATATTAGTATCTTCTAAACAAACAGCAAGAGAAAACCTAATCATTGCAAATTACAGAATGACCATGATAAAATATCATTAAATGTAATTAAACTGTATGGCTTATGGAAGTACATGTAATCATCTTGTATCATCCTTATAATCTAAAAGATTACAAACAGGTAAACAAATGAGCATCTTCAAAATAAAACTACAAGGATAATACAATTTCAAACTATAAATCAACTTCCATTAAGTTAAAATAACCAAAAGTGTTACAGTATCACACAGCTCAAGGGACTTAACTATTCCTTATAAAAGAACAAAAAATCATTTGCTCTTTTTTAAAAAACACGCTTACATAGAATCTGACTCAAAGGAAGTACTTTGCAAATTTTTTTTTAATAGTGCTCTTCCCCACAAGTGCCCTCCTCCATCACCACCACCTCTTTTCCCCCCTCTCCCTTCCCCTTCAACCCTCAGTTCGTTTTCAGTATTCAATAGTCTCTCAAGTTTTGTGTCCCTCTCTCCCCCCAACTCTCCCCCTTCGCCTCCCCCTGGTCCTCCATTAGGTTTCTCCTGTTCTCCTGTTTGACCTTTGAGTGCAAACATATGGTTTCTATCCTTCTCTGCCTAACTTATTTTGCTTAGCATGACACCCTCGAGGTTCATCCACTTTGCTACAAATGGCCAGATTTCATTCTTTCTCATTGCCATGTAGTACTCCATTGTGTAT
>NC_043708.1:90277774-90282135 GCF_006229205.1 Suricata suricatta
TGAATACTGGAGATGAACCATGGACTGAAGGGGGAGGGGGAGGGAGGGAGAGGGTGATGATCATGGTGGGGGGCACTTGTGGGGAGAAGCACTGGGTGTTGTATGGAAACCAATTTGACAATAAACTATTAAAAAAATAAAACTGTACATTTCATTTGAAGCAGTAATGTAGCTGGACCCCTAAAATTTTGGTATTTTGCTATCATTTTTATTCCGTTCAACATATTTAAAAAATTTCTTTGTAATTTAAAAATGTTTGGTTTTCAAATATTTGGAAGTTTTCTGCTTTCTGTTAACGATTTCTAATTCACTTGTGTGTGGTTTTAGTTTTAGGTAGTAACATGACAGTAGGGCTGTTCCGTTTGAGTGAGGGCGTGCTGGTGGGATGGGAGAAAGGGGCTAGAAGGCCACCTGCTCGTGGAGGTGCTCCGCTTTTCCTTTATAAGTGCTGAGAGGGACCTGCGGTGCCTCTGTGGTTGTTACAGTATGTGGCCTGAAGCCACTGCCCGAGATTGTGTCGTACATTTAATTAGGTGAAAATGATGCTGAGTTGAAGAACGAACTTGGAGGAAAGCAACGTGTACAGATTGTCTCAGATTAAGCACTTAATGAGATTTGCTGTATCAATTCAGATATTCAAATAAATGATACCTTAGTGGAAACATACATTATACAGTATAAATTGAAAATGAGTACCAAGATGGTAAAAAAAAGTGTTTATTTAGTCCAGATGACAGTATTTGGACCTATATACAGTTTCCAAGAATACATAATTTCATGTTTTCTTAGGGTGAGAATTTTGCATGAATTATTTTATTATTACCCTTAAGGCTCTATTCACTACTGAGGAAAAAGCAGTATAAAGCAGATAGTTTCTGCCAAATAACAAAATTATTTGGGCCTTTAACAAAATTCTCAGAGCTAAGTAAAATGATAAAGTCAGGACCTGTTGTTAAACTTGTAAATATATTATTAAGTGGGCATAGACGTGATTCCTAAATGCCTTCACTTCATTTAGAGTAGGGATCAGAAAACTGTGGTTTTTACACTTTTAAAAGGGTTTTAAGAAAAAAAAAAAAAAAGAATCTGTGTCAGAGGCTGTGGGGTCCACAAAGCCTAATAACTCCCTTACTTTCTGGCCCTTTACAGGGAAAGCTTGCTGATTCCTAATGTAGAGTCTAAGAAGCAGTTCATATTTATTTATGTATTTATTTATTTATTTATTTATTTATTTGCAGGTTGAATTAACTTTATTTAATAAGGAATTTAGAAAACAGCAAATATTGATATTGCAGTTAAAAAAACAAATTAGTCTGTATACATCATTCAAATTTTAAAAATCAAAGCGTCAGTGTGACACTAAAACCTGTAGTAACAGAGAAATGAGTTACACTTTAGGACAAAATACTATCAGTGGTTTGTTACAACTAGATATACAAACATAAAGATAGTAATGCTAAAATGATGTAAAACTCTGAATCTCAAAGTGATCCAACAGGCTGAAGGGAGCACCAATTGTCACCAACGTGAGAATGCCACATATTCTATCAAAAGAAATACACTATCACTAGGCAATAAAAATAAGCAAATAAACTGAGGAGTGAAAAGGAGCCCAAGATGCCTGCATTTTAGAATAAATGGTTTATTTGGTTCTCTTGTTACAGGTGTTTTGTCTGTTTTTCTCTTCTAAGAAAGAAGGTAGATATGCAAGGGACTCAAGAATATTCCCCAGTTATATCTATCTTAATTTTTCAGTGAGAAAACTTTATATTGAAGAAATAATGATTGATATTTCTTATCATTTTAACCACTTAACATACTATTAAAATGATTTTAGTATTTTTTTTTTTTAAACTCGAAGAATATTCAGAGACTTCTGTCTCTTCGTTTAAGAAACATAGCTATCGTGGTGCCTGGGTGGTTCAGTCGGTTAAGCCTCCGGCTTCGGCTCAGGTCAGATCTCACGTTCGTGGGTTTGAGCCCCGCGTCAGGCTCTGTGCTGACAGCTAGCTCAGAGCCTGGAGCCTGCTTCGGATTCTGTGTCTCCTTCTCTCTCTGCCCCTCCCCCTCTCATGCTCCGTCTCTGTATCAAAAATAAATAAAACATTAAAAAATATATATAGCTATCTATTTAATTCCTGAAATTTTTTTTTCAAGAAGTGACAACAATACAAAGTTCTAATACACTAGGAGTCTTGAAAGGAATACTGGGTGATCCGATTATAACAAGTTAAATTAGAAAGATATCTGATGGGTCAAAAATATAATTTATGACTCCTTGTGAACTAAATTTCACTGAGATGCTTAAATCTTAAGTCTATAACACAGGTACCATTATGCTTGAAAATTTTTAAGGAAGAAAATTCACAACCTATTCAATAATCCTGAAGAAAATGTGGATTAAAATTAGTAGCATTGTTTATATGTACAAATGTATGAACAAACAGTTTTTGAGGGAAAAGAAAACAATATTTATAAAAAGCAGTTCGTATTTAAAAAGGGTTGGCTTCACCCTCAGAGATCTTCAAAAAGGAAAGGTTGATAGCAATGACTGAGGACATGGCATCCTTCTTATCTTATCTTATCCAAGGGCATCTGGTTTCAGAATCTTCTGTTGTGTGACTCCTGAATATTTAAATGAAGGAATTTGGCTTCAGTCTCTTTTTGAAAAGCACCCTTATGCAGAGGAGATTGATAATGAGCAAACTGTCCATTTATTTTTCAAGAGAAGTATTCTTTAGAGTAATAAACATTTTACATTTGAGTTTATACTATATAAAGATTAGTTGTTAATTTTTACAGGTAGCTTAATTTTTAAAGTTTCTTCAAATCACTTATGTTTTGAGTTCTGTATGTTCTGATTAATTTTATATTGATCTATATGTTTTTGCAGGATGATTGTCTTTTGAAAGTATGGTATCCTATGACTGGCTGGAAATCCTCAATTATACCTCAGGATCATCATGCAGTGAAAAGGAGACAGGCGTCTACCCAATTTTCCTTTGTTTATTTGGCACATCCCCGAGCTGTGTCAGGTTTTTCATGGCGTAAAACTAGCAAGTATATGCCCAGGTTAGATGAATGTGTCCTATAACTTTGGTTTGTTTGCTTATGTATTTGTAAAAATAATGAAAACAGAGGTTTTTTTTTACTGCATTGACTTGGTGAAATTGAAGAGCATAGGCCCTGGGTACTAACTGCCTGAATTCAAATCCTGCTGTTACTTGTTTTGTGAGCTTTTGCCTAAATTTCTTAAGCTGTCTATGCCTCAGTTTTCTTCTCCATAGGTAACAGGACCTAACTTGGGGAGTGCAGTGAGACTCAACGCGTTAGTGTATGTAAATACTGACTGCAAGTGTCTGGCACGTAGTATGTGCTTAGGCAGTGTTAGCTGATGCTGTTAGTGGTAGCAGCAGCAGTAAGGGGTTCCAGGAAGGAAGTGTTTGCAGGTAACAGAAAAGCATGCTTTGAAGAAAGATAAAACAGTAATAAACTGTCAGTAATGCACATGGGAGGAAGGCATAACATACACAGTGAATAAAGTACCTTTTCTTATGTTAGGGCCATGAACAGAGCCTTCTCAAAGAATTTATTATTACAAGTTTTTGTCATTGTTCAGCATCTCTAAAGAGTATTTAGAAAATTAAACTATAGAATGTTTCATACAAATGATTCTTGTATCATAGATATAGTTGTAAAACAACTTGCTTAGAAGTTGTATTTTATATTTGAAGGAAGGTTATTTCATCTGTGAACTACTTACACCTGATGGGAAATGTAGCACACATTATGGAAGTGCTCACTGAATGGAGCATTCATACGTTTAAAAAAAATGTTTATTTTTGAGAGAGAGAGAAACAACATGAACGGGAGCAAGTCAGAAAGAGTGGGAGACGTAGAATCCAAAGCAGGCTCCAGGCTCTGAGCTGTCAGTACAGAGTCTGATATGGGGCTCAAACTCACAAACTGGGAGATCATGACCTGAGCTGAAATTGGATGCTTAACTGACTGAGCCACCCAGGCACCCCAAGAGAAGTCATACATTTTTGAAATCTAAATAAAAAGTTTATTCTGCTTACATTATTCACATCTGTTGAAAACATTTGCAAAAATGACATATCACATAAAGGGCTAGTATCCAAAATCTACAAGGAACTCACCAAACTCCACACCCAAAAAAGACAAATAACCCAGTGAAGAAATGGGCAGAAGACATAAACAGACACTTCTCCAAAGAGGACATCCAGATGGCCTACAGGCATATGAAATGATGTTCAACATCACTCATCATCAGGGAAACACAAATCAAAACCACACTGAGATACCACCTCACGCCAGTCAGAGTGGCTAAAATGAACAAA
>NC_043708.1:90282235-90319001 GCF_006229205.1 Suricata suricatta
GAACATTGGGGTACATGTGCTCCTATGCATCAGCACTTTTGTATCCCCTGGGTAAATCTCTAGCAGTGCTATTGCTGGGTCATAGGGGAGTTCTATCGATAGTTTTTTGAGGAGCCTCCACACTGTTTTCCAGAGTGGCTGCACCAGTTTACAGGAAATGTACAGCTTTAAATGCTTGTATCAAAAAAGGATAAATGTCCCAAATCAATGGCCTAAGCTTCTGCTTGAAGCATCATGTAAAGAAGAACAAAGTAAATCCCGAGTAAATAAATGTAAGTGTAAGAAAGAATGCAAATCAATAAAATTAAATACAAAAGTACTAGTGAAGTCAATGAATTCAAAGCTACTTTTTGAAAATATCAATAAAACTTATGGTAATCTATCCAGAGTGATCACAAATGTTCAGAGAGAAACACAAATTACCATTATCAATCATGAAAGGAGAGACATGATTATAGATTCTATAAAAATTAAAATAATAATGAGGGAATATTATGAACAATTTTATCCAAACTCAACAATTTAGGCTAAATAGACAAATTTCTTGAATGACAATTTCAAAAATGGACAAAGAAACAGAAAACCTAAATAACTCTACAGCTTTAGTTCAATTAAAGATGTTTAATTCAAAATTTGAAATTTTTTTAACAAAAGAAAACCCTAAAACTAAGTACAACCAAAACTGTAGGCCCATTGATAAATTTTACCAAATTTAGAGAAGAAATGGCACCAGTCCTACATAAATTATTGCAGAAAACTGAGAAAAAGGTCTCATTGTATAAAACCAGTATTAATACCCCCAATACCAAAACCAAACACATAAGAAAACTTTCAGGAACTATCTTTCATGAACAGAGATTCAAACATCTTTAATAAATTAGCAAGCCCAGGGGCACCTGAGTGGCTCAGTCAGTTAAGCCTCCAACTTTGGCTCAGGTCATGGTCTCACATTCGTGGGTTCGAGCCCCGTGTTGGGCTCTGTGCTGACAGCTCAGAGCCTGGAGCCTGCTTCAAATTCTGTGTCTCCCTCTCTCTCTGCCCCTCCCTGTTCATGCTCTGGTTCTCTCTGTCTCAAAAATAAATAAAACATTTAAAATAATTAAAAAATAAGATAAAATAAAAATAAATTACCAAGCCCAGTCCAGCAATATATTTAAAAAAATCATTACCAAGTGGAGTCTGTCTAAACAAAGTGAGTTTAACATTTAAAAATCAATCACTGTAACTTGACAACTTAAAAAAAAAGGAAACATAACTCCTATAATTATCTTAATATATACAGAAAAAAGAAAACATTAATTCATGAGAGAAATAAAATCTCTCTGCAAACCAGGAATAGAAGGAACAGAAGAGAACACCTCAACCTAATTAAGTACATCTACAGTAAACCCACAACTTATGTCATATATAATGGGGAAAGACGAATGCTTTTTCCAGAAGATGGTCCTGGTACTCCCAATAAGTTGAGCAAGGGAAAAAATAAATAGAAATAGAATAAAAATAGAAAATATTCATAGAAAAAATAGAAAAAAACAGAGATTAGACAGGAAGAAGTGAAATCGTCTTTTTTCACAAAACCCTAAGGAAGCTACAAAAAAAAAAAAAAAAAAAAGACAGACCTGATACCACGGTTGTAAGACTAAAAATTAAAATTCAAACAGCAATTTTCTTTCTATGTGTTGGCAATAATTGGAAATAGAACTTGTTTAAATACCTTTTACATTAGTTAAGTAAATTTAGCAAATTATGTATAAGACATGTATGCTCAAAACTTTAGAACCTACTGCTAAGACAAAGACCTAAATAAAAAGAGAAACATACCATCTTCATGGATCTGAAAAACAAATGTTACTGATCCAATTCTTCCCAAACTGATCTATAAAGATACAATGTGAACACAACCAAAATCACAGCAGGCTTTTTGGCAGAAACTGACTGCCTTCTAAAATTTGTATGACATCAAAGAAAGAATACCACCAAAACTATTTTTAAGAAAAAATAAAGTTATAGGACTTACACTACCCAATTTCAAAACTTACTATAAAGCTATGGAAAGTAGGAAACATGGTAGAGTACAAGGATCCTAACCCTTACCTCCTCTAACAGAAACACCCAAACCAACAACATGTACTGCAATTCACTCTGAAAACAACCTGAAGACTGGCAGAACGAATCTTCCACAGCTAGTCATAGAGATGGTCACACTAAAAAGGATAGGAAGGGCAGAGACTTGACTGGGAACCAAACCCCCAGCCTTGCTACCCACAAACAGGAGGAGCAAGGGAATCAGACCGCACAGCCAGACTCACTGAGAAAGTGAGTCCCCATAATACATGGCTTTAAAAATCAGCTGGGCTTAACTCCAAGAGAGCCAGTGGCTACAGAAAACTGAGTTTCTGCCCTTACAGAGCCAGTATGCTAAATAACTCAGCTCAAGACAAAGCATAAAAACAGCATATTGAAAACAGCCTAGGGTGTATGTGAAGAAGATATACTGACTAATTTTAGAATGTGTGCCAGAGAGGCAGGAACTTGCAGGAGCTTTCTCTGTCAACAAAAGTGCTGGCCAGCACCATTTTTCTTGCCCTCCCCTATCCTAGATAGCCAGAAGCTTTTCAGAGCCAATCCTGACACTCTCCATCTGCCAGCATTCTCTGCCTAGCATACTCCTACAACTTGTCCCAACCAACCAGCCAGCCCTAGCAGGCCCACTTCCAAAGCGGCACCCAGAACACCACACACCTAGCTCAATGCGTACACACAGGATGAGTACACTCCCTAGCACAGGCAAACAGGTCACAGCTCAGCCACAATAGGAGGGCACACACACCCCACACCTGGGAAACCCCTAGAAACCCCAAGGCACCTGTTCTAGTGGCCGGGGGGGGATTGCACTACAAAGCACCACAGGACCCAATCTATACAAGGCCACCACTTTCAAGATCAGGAGATACAGCTGACCTACCTAATACAAACACAAGAGAGTTAAACAAAATAAGAAGACAGAAGAATATGTCCCAAATGAAAGAATAAGACAAAATTACACAGCAAAAGAACTAAACAAAACAGAGGTAAGCAATATGCCCGATCAAGAGTTCAAAGTAATGGTCACAAAGATGCTTACTGAGAGGAGAGTGAATGAACTCATTGAGAACTTCAACAAAGAGATGGAAAATATAAAAAATAACAAAGCAGAGCTGAAAAACACAATAACTGAAGTAAAAAAAATACACTATAGACAATCAACAGCAAATCAGAGGATAAAGAACGAATTAGCTAGTTGGAAGACACAGTAATGGAAAGTATCCAAGCTGAACAGCATACAGGAAAAAGTCATAAAAAATTAAGCTAGGTTAAGGGATCTCTGTGATATCATCAAGCATAGTGACATTCACATTATAAGGATCCTAGAAGAAGAAGAGAGAGAAGAGAATGGAAAACTTATTTGAAGAAATATTACCTGAAAACCTCCCTAATCTGGAGAAGGAAAACAGGTATTTAGGCCCAGAAAGCAAAGAAAGCCCCAAACAAGATGAACCCAAGGAGGTCCACACCAAGACACACAACAATGAAAACGGCAAAAATTAAAAATAAAGAGAGAATGATAAAAGCAGCAAAAGAAAACAGTGACATACAAAAGAAACTCAACAAGGGTATCAGCTGCTTATTTTAAGCAGAAACTTTTGCAGCCAAAAGAGAATGACAGGATATATTCAAAGTGCTGAAAGGAAAAAAAAAACAAACCCAAGAATACAACCAAGAATACTCTATCAGGCAAGGTAATCATTCAGAATTAAAGGAAAGATAGAGTGTCCCAGACAAACAAACGTTAAAGAGTTCATCACCTCTGAACCAGCCTTGTAAGAAATATTAAGGAACTCTCTTTTTTTTCCATAATATTTTATTGTTGAATTGTTTTCCATACAACACCCAGTGTAAGGAACTCTCTTAAGTGGAAAAATAAAATGGCTGTTGCTAGAAGAAAACTATAAAAGAAAAAAATTTACTAGCAAAAATAAACAACATATAGTAAAGGTAGTAAATCAATCACTTTCAAAACTAGTAGAAAGATTAAAACACAAAAGTAGTGAAATCAATTATATATACAAAAATTAGTCAAGGTATACACAAAATTAAAAGATGTAAAGTATGATATAATGTGAATAAAACTTAGAGGATGAAATAAAAATGTAGTGCTTTTATAACATGTTTGAACTTAAATAATCATTAACTCTACGACTTATAAACACATAGAATGTTTTATATAAACTCCACGGCAACTTGAAGCCAAAGATCCATAATAGATATACACTAAAAATAAAGAGAAAGAAACCCAAATGTAACACTAAAGAAAACCATCAAATTACAAAGGAGAGAGCAAAAAAGAAATACAGATGAACTATAAAAAAATCAAGAAAACAATTAACAAAATGGCAAAAAGTACATACCTGTCAATAATTACTTTAAATCTAAATAATACTGTGAGAGAACACAGGATGCATGTATCTTTTTAAATTCGTGTGTTTTATTTTCTTTGGGTAAATACCCATCAGTGGAATTACTGGATCATACAATTACTCTACTTTTAATTTTTGAGAAACGTCCATATTCTTTTCCACAGTGGCTGTACTAGCTTGCATTTCCACTAACAGTGCACAAGATTCCTTTCTCTCCACATCCTTGCCAACATTTGCTGTTTCTTGTTTTTTATTTAAGCCATTCTGACAGGTATGAGGTGATATCTCATTGTGGTTTTTGATTTGCACATCCTGATGACTGGTGATGTTGAGCACTTTTCATATGTCTGTTGGCCATCTGTATGTCTTCTCTGGAAAAATGTCTATTCAGGTCCTCTGTCCATTTTAACTGGACTATTTGCGGAAGGGGAGGTTGTTGTTGAATTGTACTAGTTCTTTATATATTTTGGATATTAAACACTTACCAAATGTATAATTTGCAAATATCTCCTCTCATTTAGTAGGCTATGTTTTGTTTTATTGATGATTGATGATTTCCTTTAGTGTGCAAAAGCATTTTATTTGCTACAGTCCTGATAGTTTAATTTTGTTTTGTTTCCCTTACCAAAGTAGACATATCTAAAAAAATGTTTCTACAGCTGATGTCATATGTGAAAATTAAGAAACAAAATAAATGTACAAAGGAAAAAGACAAAAAACCAGACTCTTAAATATAGAGAACTGGTGGTCTCCATAGGGGAGGTGGGTGGGTGGATGGATAAAGCAAGTAATGGGAATTAAGAGTACAGTTACTGTGATGAGCACAGAGTAATGTACAGAATTATTAAATCATTATATTATACACATGGAACTAATATTACATTGTATTTTATATTTGAATTATTAAAATTTTAAAAACAAAAAACAAGATTCATCTATATGTTGCTACCTACACGACTCATTTCTGACCTAAAGACAATATAGACAAAGTGAAAGGATAATGAAAGGTACTCCATGCAAATGGAGGAGAGAGAAAAAGCTGAGGTAGCACTCCTATCAGGTAACACAGACTTAAAAACAAAAACTGTAACAAGACATAAAAGGGTATTACATGATAATAAAGAGATCACTCCAACAAGAGGATATAACAATTATAAATATCTATGCACCCAATACAGGAGCACCTAAGATATAAGGCAAATATTAACAGACATAAATGGAGGAATTGACAGTAATACAGTAATAATAGAGAACTTAAACACCCCAATTACATTAGTGGATAGGTCATCCAGAAAGAAAATCAGTAAGGAAACAGTGGCTTTGAACAACACATTAAACCAGATGGACTTAACAGAACATTCCACCCAAAACCAGCAGAATACATTCTTTTCAAGTACACACAGAACATTCTCCAAGATAGGTCACATTAGACCAAAAAAAGTCTTTAAATAAATTTGAGAAGAATGAAATCATATCAAGCATCTTTTCCAACTACAACAATAGGAACTAGAAATCGATTACAAAGGAAAAAAACTGGAAGAAAAGAACAAATACATAAAGGCAAAACAAGATGCTACTAAACAGCCAATGAGTCAATTAAAAGATCAAAGAAGAAATGAGAAAAATAGGGAAACAAATGAAAATGAGAAACAATGGTCCAAAATGTGTGGAATGCAATAAAAGTAGTTCTAAGAGGGAAGTCTAGAGAGATACAAGTGTACCTCAAGAAACAAACAAATCTCAAATAAGCAATAAAACCTCGCAGCTAAAGAAACTAGAAAAAAGGACAAAGTCAAAATGAGTAGGAGAAAGGAAATAATAAGGATCATAGAATAAATAAATGAAATAGAGACTAAGAAAGAATAGAAAAGATCAATGTGACTAAGAGCTGATGCTTTGAAAAAATAAACTTCTTAAGCCTTTAGCCAGACTAATCAAGAAAAAAAAGAGAACAGAAAATCAGAAATCAAAAAGAAATTATAACCAACACCACAGAAATATATAAAAATTACAGATTATGACAAAGAAAACTATATGCCAACAAACTGAATAACTTAGAAAAAAAATGGATAAATTCCTAAAAACACCAATCTCCCAAAACTGAATCATAAAGAAACAGAAAATCTGAATGGGCCTACTACTAGTAATCAAGTTGAACTAGTAATCAAAAAATTCCCAATCAACAAAAGTCCAGTACTAGATGGTTTCACAGGTGAATTGTACCAAATATTTAAGGAAGAGTTAATTCCCATCCTTCTCAAAAAAGTATTCTACAAAATAGAAGAGGGAGAAATCGTTCTAAATTCATTCTATGAGGCCAGCATTACCCTGATATCAAAACCAGACAAAGACACATACACACACACACACACTGAAATGAAATGAAATGAAATAAAATTAAATTAAAAAGTTAAACAACTATGGGGGAAAATTTACAGAGAAAAAATCCTGATGAATGTAGATAAAAAATCCTCAACAAAATCTTAGCAAACCAATTCAAAAATAAGTTAAAAAGATAATTCACTACAATCAACTAGGATTTATTCCAAGATGCAAGAATGGTTCAGTTTATGCAACTCAATAAACATGATATTACATTAACAAAATGAAGGATAAAATTCTTAATATCATCTTAAACGATAGAGACAAAGCATCTGACAAACATCCATTCTTAATAAAAACTAAACAAAGTGGTATAGCGTGAACATACCTGAACATTATAAAAGCCATATATAACAAATCCACAGCTAACATCATACTCAATAGTGAAAAGCTAAAAGCTTTCTCCTAAGATCAGAAACAAAACAAAAATGTCCACTCTCACCATTATTATTCACCAAACTACTGGAAGTCCTAGCCATAGCAACCAGACAGCAAAAAGGAAAGGAACAGCATTTTGAAGTATAACTGTTACTATTAGCAAATGACATACTACATATAAAAAACCCTAAAGCTTCTACTGAAAAACTATCATACCTAATAAATGAATTCCATAATGTTAGAGGATAAAATATCAACACAGAGAAATCAATATACAGAAATCTGGTGTATTTATATATACTAATAATGAAATAGCTTAAAGAGAAATTAAGAAAACAATCCCATTTACTACTACATCAAAAAGAATAAAATACCGAGGAATAAATTTAACCAAAGAGGTGAAACACCTACACACTGAAAACTAGAAGACCCTGATGAAAGAAATCAAAGATACAAATGTAAAGATATACTGTATTCATCAACTGGAAGAATTAATATTGTAAAACTGTCTACACTACTCAAAGCAATCTACAGATTCAATGGAATCCTTATCAAAATACCAATAGTATTTTTCACAGAACTAGAATAAGAAATCCTAAAATTTATATGAAACTAGAGAAGACCCTGAATAGCCAAAGCAATCTTGAGAAAGTATAAAAATCTGTCAAGACTCACTGCACTGTACACATAAACATTTTATCTTAATTATATTTCAATAAAGTTAATTGTAAAAAACAAAACAGAACAAGATTTATGTACAAGGATGCTCATATTTAATAGCAATAAAAAAATCAGAACCACAAACCACTTAAAGTTCATTAATAGTTATCTGGTTAAAATACAGTATATTCATTCACATAATGGGAAATTATGTCCCCTTTAAAAAGAACACACATACATTTGTTTTGACACAGCAATCTATGATATATTAAGTGAAAAAATCAATTTAAAGAACAGGACCTAATTTGAGTATGTATGTATATGCACACATACTTCCATGTGGCATATAAAGAATCAAAAAGTCTGAAAGAATACAATGAACATTTTATTGAAAGTAGGACTATTATTTGGCAGAGGATTTTCATTTTCTTTGCATATTTTTTACAATAAATACATTACCACATTTAAAAAGTAAAGATATTTCCATTTTAAAGAAGGAAAAAAGGTCAAGAAGCCAATCCTTAAATAACCAAAACACTGAATCTAGGAAGAGAGAAGTGCTTTCAAGAGGAAGAAAACTTTCTGGAAACATTCTGTAGGCTTCTGCTTTCCTTCCTGCCAAAATCACCCTCCTCAAAAATTCTTATCCAAGCCCTTAAAAAGCCCAGTTTTTTTACTCAGAAGCATTAATCCTCTCTTTAAAAAAAAAAAAATGTTTCCAAGGAAAATAGTATTTTAAATCACTTTCAAATTTTACAAAATAACCAACTCTTATAGAAAGTGTTCAGATATAAACTTTAAAACAAAAAATTTAAATAAATACATAGCAAACAAAGCAAAGCAAACAATGCTTGAACTGAAGATTTAAGCAGGTACATGTTGTGGGGCGGGGGAAGGCCCTTTAACAAGTAAGACTTTAAAGTTCAGATAAAAAGTTAAAACACTATTAAGCCCCCCAAAAATAGTGCTCAATGAACTGAAATACTAAAAATATTAAAAATCCTGAAAGTAGTTGATTTTGAGTCCCACAACACCTAAACTGAAACCCTGTCATATGTAGCAGAGGCGGTAGAAAATGCCTTCTAGTGGTAGATCACACAGTTACCATCTGTTTCATCAAGTCAGACAAACTTGGCTTTATTAACAGAAGCAGAACAGATGCGGGGAGGGAAATGCCAACATTACAAAGTTAGTTTCTGTTCTTTTTTCAAGAAGATCTTTATTAGACGTAGTATCTTCTCAAAAATGTGAAGAATAAGCTTTTTAAACCCATAATGCATTTTATTAACCTCCGAAGGACCCTTACCAGTAAGGCATTCTTATCTTTCCATTAGAATTACAGAACACTTATGTCTAAGGAGAATTAGGAGAATTTAATGCAAAGAAAACATGACTAATACTTGAGGAAAAAATAATAACCAACTGCTAAGGCTATTGTAATAAAAATTCAAAGAAAAAGATATTAAGCATTATAGAACGTGCACACAGAACCTTTGAGTAACATAAAATCTAGATGTCCCATTTGAGAGGATATGCTTTTAGTCTTATTACTTAGTCGTGTTTGAAGTACAAAGGCATCTTTTGAATTCATTAGAGATGAGAGTTCAAATTCAGTAGATGTTTAAACAATGAATACTGACCATTTCACATCAGTCATTAATAGTTTTTAATGTGCCACATGACCCTACCCGTTGTCAAAAAACCATATATCCTAAAATAGTCTCAAAGTTATGACACATAGCTGAGGCAAATATAACACACTGACTAAGCAAAAAGAGGCAATCAGAAACATTAAGATTACATGAGGGACTATCCCAAAAAATAGAAGAGGAAGGAAAATTCATTCTATGAAGCCCGTATTACTGATACCAAAACCAGATAAAGACACAACAAAAAAAGAAAACTACGGGCCAGTATCTCTGATGAATATAGATGCAAAAATCCTCAACAAAATATTAGCAAAGTGAATCCAAAAATCCCTTTAAAAACTCACTCAACCCCATCAAGTGAGATGTATTCCAGGGATGCAAGGGTGGTTCCGTATTTGCAAATCAATACACAGGATATATCACATTAACAAGAGAAAGGAAAAAAAATACTTAATCTCAAGAGATGCACAAAAAGCATTTGACAAAGTACAATACGCATTCATGATGAAACCCCTCAACTAAGTGAGCTTAGAGGGATTATACCTCAACAAAATAAAGACTATCTATGAAAAACCCACAGCTAACATCATACTCAATGGTGAAAAACTGAGAGACCTTCTTCTAAGAGAACAAGAATGTCCACTCTCACCACAAAGAAATAAAATTTTCACTATTTGCAGATGATATGATACTACAGAAAACCTAAAGATTCTACCAAAAAAATATTAGAACTGAAGAATGGATTCAGTAAATCCACAGTATACAAAATTAATACACAAAAACCTGTTGCATTTCCATACACTAAAATTAGGATATCAGAAAGAGAAATTAACAACCCCATTTACAACTGTACCAAAAAAGAATAAAATTAAACTTAACAAGAGAGGTGAAATATCTGTACTCTAAAAATTATAAAACATGAATAAAAAAATTTGAAGGTGACAAAAACAAATGGAAAGATATTCCATGCTCATGGACTGGCAGAATTAATGTTGTTAAAATGTCCATAGTACCTAAAGCAATCTATAGAGTCAATGCAATCCCAAACAAAATATCACCAACATTCTCAAAGAAATAGAACAAATAATCCTACAATTTGTATGGAAACACAAAAGACCCCAAATAGCCAGAGCAATCTTGAAATAAAATTAGAAAGGTGGAGGTCTCACAATCCCAGATTTCAAGATACACTACAAAGCTGTAATAATCAAAACAGTAATGGTACTGTCACAGAAACAGACACATCGATCAATGGAACAGAATAGAGACCCCAGAAACAATCCCACGATCATATGATCAATGAATCTATGATAAAGGAGGCAATATTATATAATAGAAAGAAGACCATCTCTTCAACAAACAGGGCTAGAAAAACTGAACTACATGTAAAAGAATGAAACTGGACAACTTTCTTGCACCATATACAAAAATAAACTCAAAATGGATTAAAGACCTAAATGTAAGACCTGAAACTGTTAAAACTCCTAGAAGAAAAGAAGAAGTAATTTTTTTGACATGAGCCATTGAAACATTTTCTAGATTTGTCTCCTGAAGCAGGGGAAACAAAAGCTAAATGAAACTATTGGGACTATACCAAAATAAAAAGATTTTATACAGTGAAAACAAAAGGCAAGAAAACAAAAAGGCAACCTACTGAATGATATATGCAAATGATTTCTCTAATGATAAGGGTTTAATATCCAAAACATATAAAGAACTTCTACAATTCAACACACACACACACACACACACACACACACACACACACACACACAAATCCCACAAATAATCCAATTAAAAAACTAGCCAGAGGACATGTATAGACATTTCTGCAAAGAAGACATACAGATGCCCAACAGACACATGAAAAAATGCTTATCACTAATCATCACAAAATGCATGTCAAAACTGCAATGAGATGGGGCACCTGAGTGGCTCAGTCGGTTAAGCATCCGGCTTCGGCTCAGGTCATGATCTCACAGCTCCTGTGTTCGAGCCCCACGTTGGGCCCTGTGCTGACAGCTCAGAGCCTGGAGCCTGCTTCCGGTTCTGTGTCTTCCTCTCTCTCTGACCCTCCCCTGCCCGTGCTGTCTCTCTCTCTCTCTCTCAAAAATAAATAAAAAATAGAAAAAAATATTAAAAAAAAACTACAATGAGATATCACTTCACACCTGTCATAAGGCTAAAATCAAAAACACAAGAAATAGGGGTGCCTGGGTGGCTCAGTTGGTGGAGTGTCCGGCTTCGGCTCAGGTCATGATCTCACGGTCCGTGGGTTCAAGCCCCGCTCAAGTCAGGCTCTGTGCTGACAGCTAGCTCAGAGCCTGGAGCCTGCTTCAGATTCTGTGTCTCCCTCTCTCTGACCCTCCCCTGCTCACGCTGTCTCTCTCTGTCTCTCAACAATAAATAAAAAACATTAAAAAAATTAAAAAAAAAAACACAAGAAATAACAAGTGTTGGTGAGGTAATGCAGAAAAAAGAAGCACTTTGGGTGGAAGTGAAAATTGGTACAGCCACTCTGGAAAACAGTATGGAGGATCCTCAAAATATTAAATATAAAATTACCATATAATCCAGTAATTCCACTGATGGGCATTTATCCAAAGAAAACAAAAGCACTAATTTGAAAGATATATGCAATCCTGTATTAACTGCAGCACTATTTGGAATCACCAAGATATAGAAGCAACCTAAATGTCCATCAATAGATGAATGGATAAAGAAGATATGGCGTATACACACACACACACACACACACACACACACACACACACACACACACACAGGAATATTACTCCGCAATAAAAAAGAGTGAAATCTTGACATTTGCAACAACACAGAGGGACCTACAGGGTATAATACTAAGTGAAATAAGTCAGTCAGAAAAAGGCAAGTATCAAATGATTTCACTAATACGTGGAATTTAAGAAACAAAATAAAGGAAAAAAAGAGGGGAAAAAAAAAAGACTCAAACACAGAGAACAAGCTGGTGGTTGCCAAAGGGGAATAAGTGTAACAGGTAAAGGAGATTTTAAAAAACACTTATCTTGATGAGCACTGAGTAATGTATAGAATTGCTGAATCATTGTATTATACACGTGAAACTAATATAATACTATATGTTAATTACTTCAATAAAAAAGAATATATGAGAGAAATCAATTACAAGACAGGAAGAATCCACAAAACAAACAGTACTTTTTGTAAGTATTTTAACAATTCATTTGTCTCATTTAGAGAAGATACACATCTTATCATTTGTATTAATATACTATTCTTAATTGAATCCAATTACATGCATTTAATCTATTTTGTAAGAATTATCTTTCATGTAATCATGTCCAGATACAGGTCTGTTAAAGAGCTAAATTTTACTCTGAGCAAATTCAATGGCTTTCAGACTGTTTCAGCCTTAAAAACAAAATTAGTCTGTAATGGATAATGATGTGTTATTAACTGTTTATACACTACAGAAAGGTCACATGATTCACTCAAACAATAAATATTTACTCAGTGCAGGCACTGTATAAATTGCCAGGGATATAGCTGGGAAAGGAGAAGGAGGAGATAGGAGACAACAAAATATAATTCCTAGTTGTACAGTGCTTATACTCCAGAAGGGAAGACAATAGTAAATAAAGATAGAAATTACTGTTGGGGCGCCTGGGTGGCTCAGTCAGTTAAGGGTCAGACTCCTGATCTTAGCTCAGCTCAGGCCTTGATCTCAGGGTTGTGAGTTCAAGTCTCACACTGGGCATGGAGACTTAAAAAAAAGACATAAATTATTGTTTTAATAAAATTATGATAAGTGCTACAAATAAAAAGCATACTGTGAGAGTATATACTTGGGAGACTTGACCTGGTCTGGGAGATTTCCTTAAACAAGTGATATTTAAACCGAGAGCTGGGGTACCTGGGTGGCTGAGTCAGTTAACCATCCAACTTTGGCTCAGGTAGCAATCTTGCAGTTAGTCGACTTCAAGCCCTGCATTGGGCTCTGCAGACAGAGAGGCTTGGGATTCCCTCTCCCCCACTCTCTCTGGCTGTGCCCCGCTCTCTCTCTCTCAAAATGAATTTATTTTAAAAAAGTACATCATGGGGCACCCAGGTGGCTCAGTCAGTTGAGTCACCAACTCTTGATTTCAGCTCGGGTCATGATCCCAGGGTTGTAGAAATGAGCCCCATGTTAGGCTCCATGTTGGGTATGGAACCTACTTCAGATGGCTCTGTCTCTCTCTCTTTGCCCCTCTCCCCTTTTCACATATACTCTCTCTTTAAAAAAAAAGAAAACTGGGGTGCCTGGGTGGCTCAGTCTGTTAAGCGGCCAACTTCTGCTTAGGTCATGATCTCACAGTTCATGGTTCAAGCCCCATGTCAGGCTCTGGGGTGACAGCTCAGAGCCTGGAGCCTGCTTCTGATTCTGTGTCTCCCTCTCTTTCTGACACTCCCCGCTCACACTGTGTGTGTGTGTCTCTCTCAAAAATAAATAAACATTAAAAAAATTTTTAATAAAATAAAATTTTTTTAAGTTTTAATAAAAATAAGTACATCAGATGATATATACCAAAATACATGCTTTAAGGAAAACATAAGTGTATACAATAATGCCATTAATGGTATTTGAAAGAGGGTAGTAGGAAAACATGCTTCAAATGGAGCATAGCACCCACAACACTACCCAAGCTGATGTCTGGGCAGGGACTAACTTGGAATAATATAAAGCTGCATTCAGTATGAATCTAGAGTAGTTCTCTGATCACACTGAATTTGTCCTCTATTAAATCATCATCGCTTCATCTATAACAGACGTGTTAAATCAAAGGAATGACTAGCGTTACTAATCACTTGTGAATATATAGTAACCCTAAGAAATATGAGTAACAAAAAGAAATCTGTGGATATAGTCATTTTTTTCATGGATGGTCAAGTTTTAGGAGTAGTGGAATGTTCGTTTTTAAATATCAAAGCTTTAAAGGTGACTGCCTAGTTTTAGAAATCAAAGCCAAAAATTATATATATTTTTAAAGCAGACTTCATGCTCAGCATAGAGCCTAATCTAGGGCCAAAACTCATCACCCTGAGATCAAGACCTGAGCTGAGATCAAGAGTTGGACACAACCAACTGAGCCACCTTAGGCACCCCTATCTGTTTTCAAACTATTTTTCCTGTGATTCTGATGTTTTCCTATTACTTTGTTTTTCAGAAATTATGGAAAACTATTCTTGCATCTCTATATTCTACCCAGAAATATTAAATATTAGGGTTTAAAAAAAAATTGGTGATTGAATTGCTTGTCAAGTTTTTCAGTGTTTGTTGTTATTTTTTTATTATAGAGAGAATGTGTGTGTGTGAGAGAGAGTAGGGGAGAGGGGCAGAGGGAGAGAAAGAGAGAATCCCAGGCAGGCTCCACACTCAGCCCAGAGCCCAACAAAGGACTCAGTCCCACAATCCTGGGATTATGACCTGAGCCAAAATCAAGAGTCAGATGTTCAACCCACTGAGCCACTCAGGCACCCCTTAGTGCTTGTTTTAAAATCTACTTTTAATTTTTTTCTTCCAATTTATTTATTTGTAGTTTCTCCTGTTATCCTTTCATTCCTTACTACCTACCCTGCCAAAGTGTTTAGATAGTCTGTGAAGGGGAGGAAGACGAGATAGGAGAAGTACAGAGGAGAGGGAGGAGAAAGAAAGGAAAAGAGAGGAGGAGGAAAGCCCAAATGGCAAGGAAGTGCTGGCACCCCTAGGGCCTAGGGGGATGCCTCTAACCAAGAACCAAGAAAAAGCCAAGCCCTCAGCCTTGGAACTACAAAGAAATGAATTCTGCCAACAACCTGAGTGAGCCTGGAAGACGATTCTGTTTTAGTCAAATCTCTGGGTAAGAATTCAGCTGATGCCTTTACAGTAGCCTCTAGAGTCCCAGCTCAGAGCACCTCCCCAAGTGATGCCCAAACACCTAACCCACAGAAGCTGAGATCATGTGTGGTTTTAATCTGCTGTCTATAGTACTTTGTTATCCATAATAGAAAACTAATACTGACTCCTAGTGATAAGGGCCGTGAGTAAGTTTAAGGCAGGAGAAGGGAATAGAAAGTATAATGGGAGGTGGGATGCAATTTTAAAAAGGATGCTTAGGAAGAGCCTCACTGAGATGGTGACATTTAAGACATTAAAAAAAAAAGCCATGCAAGTCTCTGGGGAAGAAGATTTCTGGGCAGGTGCAAAAGCTGTGTTTAGGAAAAATAACAATGGGTGTGTGGCTCAAGTAAAGTTTCCAAGTAGGAGAGGAACAGAAGGTAAAGTCAAAGAAGCAATGGGAGGTGCAGTAAGCATAGACCTGGAAAGCCACCATAAAGATTTGGGTTTTTACTGAATAAAATGGGAAACCTTTTCACAGTTTTGAACGGAAGAATGACATTATCTGACTCACATACAGAAAAGATCAGTCTGGTTTGAAAATATACTATATAGGAGCACAGCAAAATTTGGGAGAACCAATTAAGAATTTAATATAATAATACAAGTAATAAGTGATAGAGGCTAAAAATGGATTATACAATGGAGTTGGTACTGAAGTGAGTACTGACTGGATATATTTTGAAGTTAGAGCCCTCAGGGGAGTAGAATGAGGGCAGAGGTAGAGATCAGGAGTTCCATTTTATTTATTTATTTTTTTAGAGGGAGTAGAAGGGCATGGGGAAGGGGGAGGGGGAGTGAGGGAGAGAGGGGGAGAGGGGGAGAGGGGGGGAGAGAGAGAGAGAGAGAGAGAGAGAGAGAGAGAGAGAGAGAGAGAGAGAGAGAGAGAGAGAGAGGGAGAGGGAGGGAGGGAGGGAGGATCTCAAGCAGTCTCCATGCTCAGAACAGAGCACAATACAGGGCTCAATCTCACAACCATGAAATCACAACCTGAGCTGAAATCAAGAGTCAGACGCTTAACTGATTAAGCTACCCAGGCACCCAGGAGTTCCATTTTAGACATGTTTACTTGATGACTTGTATTAGTTTTATGTATGTGCACGTGTGTGTATGAGTGTATATGCATGTGTGTGTGTATACGTGTGTGCGGTGTGTGTGTGTGTATATATAAAATTAGCCTGGAGCTCAGGGGAGAGTTACAGGCAAAAGATACAAATCTGAATGCACTTAAAGCCATGAGATGAGATGAGATCACCAAGGGAAGGAGTATGGTCAGAGGAGAGGTCTAAGAAATAAGCCGTGGGGCATTTCAAAATTTTAAAGTAGGGGAGAAAGGTGATCCCAAGAAACTAATGAGGGGCAGTCAAAGAGTTAAAAAGCAAACGAGAATGTGTGGTGTCCTGAAAGTAAACTGAAGAAAATGTTCAAGGGTGAGGAAGTAACGGACTGTGTTAATTCATGCCATTAGGGTAAGTGAGCACTAACCACAGGATTCAGTAACAGGAACTTACTAATGACTCTCAGAAGAAAGGTAGTGAGTGAACACAACAGAAAATGAGGAGAAAAACTTGGGAGAACAGCAACTATAAGCAACTCTCTGAAGGTGCTATAAGGAGGACCAAAAAATGTGGCAGGGGCTGAGAGAAGGTCAAGAGAAAGTTTTTGGTACTATTGTTTTTTTCAGAAAGGGCAAGATTATATAGCATGTTTGGCACGCTATGCTGTATTGGTGAGCTTGGACTGCCATAACAAAATACCAAAGACTTAAACAACTGTAATTTCTCATAGTTCTGAAGGCTGGAAGCTGAGATATGACTGCCAGAAAGATCAAGTTGATGAACCTCTCTGTCTGGCTTGCAGATAACTACCTTCTTGCTATGCATTCATGTCACAGAAGGAGAGCAAGCTCTCTGGTGTCTCTTCTTATAAAATACTCACTATTCCTATATGAGGGCCATATGCTCATCACATCTCATCTAACAGTAAGTACCTTCCAAAAGCCCCATATCCAAATCGTATCACACTGAGGGGTAGGGCTTCAACATATGAATGTAGGTTAGGGAGCCATGTTCAGTCCATAACATATACCAATATGATCTCACTCTAACACAGAGATCTCATAAGTCCTGAACAAAATATTAGCAAACCAAATCCAGCAAGAATAATACATTATAATCGAGTTAAGGTTATTCTAGAAACACAAGGCTTATTTAATACTTGAAAATAAGTCCATCTATTTATCTTATTAAAAGATTAAGAAAATCCTAAAATTTACATGAAAATACAAAAGGGCCTTGACAAGGATGTGGAAGAAAAGAACCTTTCATGCACTGGTGGTGGAAATGTAAACTGGTGCAGTCACTGTGGAAAACAGTATGGAGGTGCCTCAAAAACTTAAAAACAGAAACATCATATGATCCAGTAATTCCACTACTGGGTACTTATCTAAACACTAATTTGAACATACAAATGACCAAGAAAAGATAAGATCATCTTTCAGAAGAAAAACAAGATGAGAGGACTTGTTCTACCATATATCAAAACAATTTAAAAGCTATAGCAATTAAGACAAGTGGCACTGGTATAAGAGAAGACCAATGGACTAGAGAAAATAACCCAGAAGCAGACCCACACAAACATGGACACTGAAATCTATGCCAAAGTGAGATTACAGAGCAACAGAGAAAGAAGAGGCTTTTCAATAGTGTGCTGGACAAATGGGTATCAATACAGAAAAAATAAATCAAACTTGACCTCTTCCTCAAATCATATGTAAAAATGATTCCACCAGCCATGATGCAGGGGGACTGGTGGCAGCCGCTGAAGTTGTTTTGCCCACAGGCCCAGAGGAGGCGGCCATGGTGTTGGCAGACTGAGCTGGGGCGGAACCAAGCCAAGACTCCCCAGGACCGCCCTCTCTCTGAACCCCGCCAGGCCAGTGCTGGCTGAGGCCGAGGGGAAATTGAACATGGCCCCCTTGGGCCGGTGGTCTGAAGCTACTAAGATGTTTGATATAAAGGGTGGGCTGAGGATGTTGTGGAATGGGCTGCAAAGGACCTGTATGGCTTCCTTACAACAGTCATTTTGGCCCTTACTGCATTGTTTCTAGCAAATGCCATACAGTTCTGGAAACTGGCCAAGATGATTGAAGCCAGGGAAAAGGAACAAAAGGAGAAACAAAAACGTCAAGAAAATATTGCAAAAGCAAAATGACTAAAAAAGGACTGAAGGAATGTACAGGCTCTGTAACCAGAGGAAAATCATTTGGGAAATTATGCAGCTTTGGAAGGACCCACTAAGGTTTCTTTTCTGATTTTTCTGACTGTAATTTGTACTCAATGAAGTCAGCACATGGAAAAATCGTGTTAGTTGTGATCTCTACTGCTGCACAAAAGTGCTTTGGTGTAGAAGTCTGCTCACAGTTATTGTAAACTGGCATTTATTATGCTATAAATTCTTTATAATTGACTTAGTCATTTGTCATTTTGCAGCTTATGTACTGAAATGAAAACATCCTGTGGAGAGAAATGACTACACATTATGAATTCTGTTCAAATAACGGCTTAGAATGGGGTCCTATTCTGGACGAAAAGAGTTAAGAACGTAAAGAATCAAAACTGTACTGAGGTGAAAAGTGTGCTTTGGCTTAAAAGACATGTAGTATATTAATTATATCTTTTACCCTTATTGCTTATTTCTTGGAATAGAATCATTTCTGGCTTTCTCAAAGCCAAATATTAACTAATGACTGTTTTTGTGTTGTGCATTTTTTTCATTTTAGCCTTTGAGATAATTATCAGACATTCTGAATTTTCTTTAAATCTAATTTTATAAAGAATTTTCTTACTGACTATATAGAATACCACCTACCAAATAGAACAATTTTTGTACTTATGAGCACTGCCATTTTCTTAGAGATGTCTTGTTGAGTAGAATAACACCATGATTTAAAGCTTGCAGTAAAAATGCCAAACCTTGTGTTACCTTGAAACCAGTTCACTCTTTCTTATGCTAAGTAGAAATGTGAAGTAGTTAAGATGTCTTATCGGATAATTTGCTCATTATATAGATGACATTTTTGTGTTTTTATTCCATTATTTGTTTTAACGTATCTAGTAGTGATTATTCTGTACTTTTTGATCAAGTAGGTTCATGGTGAAAATTAAAATTTCAAATTTCTTTTAAGGAATTCTTAAAAAGTAATAGTTAAGTCATAACTCATAAGTGGTAAAGAAAGGTTTAACATTTGGAAAAATTTTGTTCATCATTCCAGTAATTGGATGAAAAAGGTAAACTATGTCTAAATGAAAAATGTGTTAACATTTAAAATAAAGAGCTAGAGGATCCCTCCTTTAGTTAAGTGGTATAACTGGAACTGTTTACTACTAAACACGGCTTTTATAAACGCACAGCCCAGGAATTTTATTTGCTGTCAGTATATAATAGCTTATTAATGTTTTCCTCCCTTCTGATCATTTTAAATTACAAAACATTATCCACCAGCTTTAATTTAAAAATGAAACTAGATACTGAAATAAATTTGATATTTTCTTATAAAAAATAAATGAAAAAAAAATAAAAATGATTCCACATAGATTTTTGACATAGATGTGGAAAACAAAAACATAAAATGTCCAGATTTTAGGCCACAGGTTCTTTGAGGTCCTCTAACCCCAGGGGCCTGTGGAAAGAACTCTAAGATATAAAGATATTTTTGACACACCTTGTATGCTCTCATGTCTTAGCCTTTTAGGGTGCCAGTTCTAACTGATGGCATCTACATATCTTTGTCTGAAGTTTCCTAGGACTTGTTTTTGAGTGCTGAGAATTAGTGCCCTGACCTAACCAGCCCCCAACCAACAACTAACATGTATGAAGAATATGTGTGAGGAACATGATTTTGGAAGGAACACCAGCTCCCAGAGGTACCCAGAGATCCCAACTTGTTAGTCACTAGCATGATTACATACCCTTTTTTCAGCCCCTTCACTTCCCTGCCTTAAATCCAGCATTATTTCTCGGTGATCATTCCCCACATGAAATACTTACATGTGAATCCTCGTCTCAGGGTCTGCTTCTTGAGAAATCAAGACAACTAAGACCAGAGTTACCATGAACTAAAGTGGTGAAAAACAATTACTTCTCTATTTTCATAACTGCTAACTGAAGGAAATACTAAATTTCAGTTACAAATAAAAGCAACAGACCAAAGTGGTATTAGTGGTACCCATGACTCTATCTCTAACAGAAATCACAGATATTTTAATATAACATATTTGCTGTAAATATCCCAAAATAGTTTTTATACTCCTTACTACTTTGAAATTGTTATTAGGTAACTACTGAACTGCACATGATTGCAGTCTCTCTGCCAATAATATTGTGCAGTCTTCCTGTCTACAATGTCACCTGTTGAGCAACTACCTCTGGATCAACTAATTATTCAGCCACAAAACAGTTGAGAGTGTTCTACAACTAGAGAGCAATGCAAAAAGGATGAACTCTGGTGTTCTTGGAAAACCTATTCTTCCCTTGTAGTGTAATATAAAAGTTTTAATTCCACATACAACAATTAAATCCAATTAAACTTTACCCTGTGGGGTTTTTTCAATGTGTATTTATTTATTTTTGAGAAAGAGAGATGGAGATCGAGCAGGGGTTGGGAGGCGGCAGAGAGAGGGAGAGAGAATCCCAAGCAGGATCCCTGCTGTCAGTTCAGAGTCCAGTGTGGGGCTCGAACTCACAAATCATGAGATCATGACCTGAGCCAAAGTCAAATGCTTAACTGATTGAGCCACTCAGGTGCTCCCAAAACAAGAGAAGATTCTTAAAACCTCTATAAGCTGGAGATGGGCAGGGAGGACAATCCTAATGGCACTGTACCGCTCAAACAGCAACACTAGTAGCTAGAAGGCAACAGAACCAGGACATAAAAAAATCCTGAGAGAAAATTTTCAACACAATTCTATGCCCAGCCAAAACAAGCCTAAAAGAAGAATAATTTCTTAGGCTTGCAATGTCTTAAAAAAGTCTTTCCTATGCACCCTTTTCAGGAATCCACTAAAGAGTATCTCTATCAGGCAAGGGAAGAAGATAAATGATGCTAAGAAACAAGGCAAAGAGAATCTCCTAAGGTTCATAAAAGAAAATTCAAAAATGACAACTCTGCTATTTTAGGCTTGGAGAGAAGCTATGCCAGAGTGGTGGCAAAGAGAATACACATTTCCAGACACATCCCTCCTATGTGGGATTTTACAGAGAAGAGATCCAAAGACTGCCAGAGGTTTGGGGGTGATTTAGGTATACACAAAATGAAGGAAAGAGTAAAACAAAGTCTAGTAACTCCAAAGTAATTATTCTGTGAAGAGCATTTTACACAATCTTAACAATGGGAACATTTACCCAAATGTTATGAGATATCTACATCAGCAAGACAGGAGGAAGGGAAGTCCACGTATATATGTGGCAAAAGTAGAGATGGGACTGAGGACATTAGTCAGAGGACTGTCTCAGCTTCCACAGTAGGAAGGCAAGAGAGGATACATAAAACTAAAAGGGAAAAAAGCAAGAAACAGGAAAATTTGCAAGTTACCTAGGAACATGAAAGGAAATACTGAAACACACAAATTTGACAACACCCTCAGGACACAGGAATAAGAATGGGGTGAAAGGAGTACTTCTTTCCACTGTGACTCTAGCAGTACTATTTCACTTTTTTTTTTTTATGTTTTTGTTTTTGAGAGACAGAGAGAGACAGCTCAAGTAAGGGAGAGTCAGAGAGAGAGGGAGACACAGAATCCAAAGCAGGCTCCTGGCTCTGAGCTGTCAGCACAGAGCCCGACACAGGGCTTGAACCCACGAACCATGAGATCATGACCTGAGCCAAAGCCGGACGCTCAACTGACTGAGCCACCCAGGTGCCCCACTATTTCACTTCTTAAATTATATACATATGCTATTCTTAAACATAAAAATTAAATTTATAAAATGTAAGTGTTAAAAGAAAGGTCAAATAACAACATTTATTTTCCAAGTGCCTACTACCTACGGAAACAGGCCAAATCTTCCATTAATACTGTACCTATTCCTCAGGCCAGCTCTGCAGAGTAGGATCACCTCAATTTTACAGACGATGAAAAAGAAACATTTTTAATTTTTTTATTTCTTTTGTTTATGTTTTACTTGGTCCTTTACCTTTCCAGCAGTAGCAAAATATTCACCATCAGGGGACCATTCCATTAAATGTACAGACACTGAGGTTCTAAAAAAAAAAAAAAAAAAAAAGTTAACCAGTCCACATTCTAAAAATCTGGAACACTACATATATAAATGGTCAAAACAAGATTTTCAAAACATATTAGAACAAGAGTGTTTTCACCTCCCTAAAAATCCAAGTTAATTAATAAAACCAATCCAAAGTTCACTTTGGGGATCCAAAGAAGACTGCAATCACCATGCATAAAAGACATCACTACCTGCATGCCCCACCAACATCCAAAATATACATGTTAAAAACTAAGCTCACCCATCTCTCCTGGCTAAGTGGGCCCCTACACGTAATCCATATTGTCAGTGGTACTGCCATTCTTCCACTTATAAGTGGCTGGCAACTTTGATCACATCTTCCTCTTCCCCATCCCTATCCACATCCCATCCATTAATGAGTAATTTCCAAGTCCTCAGGTAATAACTCGAAAAATATTTTTGTTCTTTTTTTAACTAATCAACTGTAACATACACTAAAGGTTAATATTAGAATGGGTTTGGGTTAGAAGAAGTCTACTTTCTAGGCTTCTAAATGTACTATCAAAAAATAGAGATCACTGTGAAAGGGAATATATTTTAGGAAGCTTTTTTTAAATTAATGAAAACAACAGAATTAGATACTAACTTGCACTGCCAGATGCACTTCCAATCATTTAAAACTGGAGGAACTTTATTATCAATTTCTTCCTCCTCTTCCAGAATGTCTCCTCCTGGAGGAGCCCACAACTGAATAGAATCGGTTGCTGTCAACAATCTGTTATCTAAAAATTAAAGAAAGTTCTGATGAATAAGCATGGCTTATCTAGAGAAAGAAATGCATATGTGGGCTTATATTTAGGTCTATAAACTAATCTGTGAAAACAAAGGAATACTGTTTATGAAAAATGCTTGGGAAATATCCATTTGAAAGTGCTAAGAATCCACTATATAAGAAAAGGTAATTCTTGGGTGAGACTTGAGAACAAAAAAGAAAAAGCTTACTGGCAAAAAGCTACTGTGTATCAAACAAAACAAAACAAAAAAGCAAAAGCACAATAACAAAACAAATGCAAAAAACTCTGATATATAAACATAGAATGTTCTCAGGACATAAAACAGAACTAAAGATTAATGAAATTTGTTTTTCTACAAAATTAACCTTATTAATCGTGAGTGTAATAAGGTGCAATGGCCATTATCATTAGAGGTTTCTAATCTCCTAGACTTAAAGATGAAAATTCCTAAAACACAAATAATAAATGAGATAGAGGGTTTTCTCGGTCCTGTTTTATTTCTGATTTTATTCCTTACTAAACACAGGAACAGTGAAGTATAGTACATGTTAACAAAGGAAACAAATTATCACTGTTTCTTGGAATAAAATATTCAAAGGCAGGAGGAAAAAAAGCACAGAACTCAGTAAATCAAGCACTACACAAAGCAGTGTATACCAAGAAGAAAAAAATACGCTCATTCACTAACAAAAAGAAAATATACATTGATCATTTTATTACGAGAAACTATATTACACTGTAACCATACATTTAAAACAAATATTTACTCTTTATAATTTCCAAATGTAGTCACTAAATACCTTGAGGGTCCCATGCTAAATTGTATGTCACAGAACTCAAAAAAAACTGCCCCGTTTTAAGCCACTGACACTTGAGTTGCTGAAACACATAGAAAGAAAAAAGAAAAAGATATGTTTTTAAAGTAATAGCTACAAATATTACCATTTTATCATTTTCTTCACGTTAATACCTTATGATCTAAAACAAAGATGTAAATATTTCGCTATTATTTTGAAAATATTGTTTCTAAAATAACTTCCAGTAGTTACACCTATTTATTCTACCACAATTAAGCTGTTTGTCATGCCCAAACAAGGCATATTCTCTCGGGCTCCCTTCCATGTCTATAAACACATTCTCAGATGTAGGACATGCTTCTGCTCTCTTCTCCATCTGCAAACTCCTACGCTTACATTGAGATCCAGCTAAATCACCACCTCTGCTGACATCCCAGCAACACCCACAGCACCCTTTACATCCCACCATTTTAACAGTGGACACATTGGAGGAGTATTCGTGTATCTGTCTCAATCTCTTAGTAAACCCCAACTCTTCAAGGCAGGAATTATGCCATAATAAGCTTGTATCTTGAGTGCTGTAAGGGCTGGAACATATGCAGACACTCAATAAATGTTCATGAAAACAAATGCACGTTAGAGAGAAGGGAAAATTATCATAATCATATGGACTCAACGTCTAAGATAAAACTAGATATATCTCCCAAAGTCAACAAATTTGAACCACACAATATATACAATCCACAAATCTATATTATGTGTGTTGTATTTATTTGAATAATTTCCAGTTTTCTTTACTATTTTTGTTCTAAAAGGTAGAAAGATTTAAAGTATAAAAGTCAAAGGCCTGATATACAGTAAGTAAAAAAAGTGGAGATATTTTTTGTAATACATAAATACAAAATGTAATTACAGTGCATGGAAAGCCACATCACCTTAGGCAAGTTATACATTAACTGCTTGGCAAGTAGTAATAGTTTAGCAAACAGCAACTCCCTCTCTCTTTTATAATATTTTTTAAAAACTTAACAAATACTTCATTCAAGATATTAAGACTATATAGAGCCAGAATTTTAAAATAACTGCAAAACCTGAATTTTATTACCTAAAAATAATTTTATATATTTTTTTAGTTTATTTATTTATGGATAAAGGAAGAAGGGCAGAGAGGGAGAGAGAGAATCCCAAGAAGGCTCCATATCATCAATGCAGAGCCCGATGCAGGGCTCAAACTCACAAACCCATGAGATTACCTGAGCTGAAATCAAGGGTCAGATGCTTAACCAACTGAACGACCCAGGTGTCCCTCTGAATTTTAAGTAAAATAAAATAAAGCACCTACAATGAATTTGAATGGTTGGTTCTCAATGTGACATGCTAGACCATTTAACTAATATATGAGGTACCTAAGCTCCTAACTCCTTCACTCAACAAATATTTAGAGGCACCTATTGTGTTCCAGGTCCTGTTCTAAGTACTTCGGATGCATCAGTGAACAAAAGAAACAAAGCCCCATACCTTCATGTAAATAACAAACAAGATAAGTGCTATGGAAAAAAAGTTTAAAATAGAAGGATGAGGGGATAAAACAAAGGTGGTAGAAGCAAGTGGTAATTTTTAAAATGGGTGGATTCCCACTGGAAACATATTATTGAGCAAATATTTATAGATGTGCAGGAGCTGGCCTCAGGAGTTACCTAGAGAAAAGAAAAACATTCCAGACAAAGGAAAAAACAATGCAAAGACCCTAAGATGGGAAAGTAACTGTTCAAAGAAGAGTGAAAATGCCAGGGTGGCTGGAGTAACATTGGAGAACAAAAATAGCAGGAGTAGAGCTCTGAGAGGTGTTAAGTGAGTACAAGAGGGAAGAAAGGCTATAGAGTCTATTAGAAGGCTTTTTGGCTTTGTGTCTGAGAGAAATATGGAGTTTTAGGCAGGGAAGTGTGTCATGACCTGCTCTGTTGAGAACAGAGAAGGGGAGAGAGGGATATAAAACATACCAGAAACTACTCTAGCAACCTAGACAAGAAATAATAGTAGTTCAGCTAAGGTAGATCAAAATTAACAAGGTAAGTCTCAATTAGCAATATTGTAGAAAACTGAATTTCTAAAAGGTCTAGGGGGTATATCCCTAGTGAATGTAAAAGATCTTACAATAAAAAGCAGCATGCCAACTTCACATGGGTACCACGTGCAGCACTAGCTCCCAAGGAACTCTTTACTGCTATCAACTGGATTCTAAACTTAACTCTAAAAAATTTCTACTACCACTGAATACTTACACAATTTCTCTTATGAGAATTTATGCCCAAGGGCTCAAAAATACAAACAGCGTTACCATATGAAGCTGCAATCTAAAAAGAAATGAACAAAGCATTAACATTTAGGAAAGTAAATAAAGACAACATCCTTTTCATAATAATGTATAAGCTCATTACATATACTACAATCCCAATACAGTATTCATGATTTATTCCATTCCATAAATATAACTGGAAAAGTTCTGGATTTAAGAATCTCCTCTCTGTTGTCAAAAATTCATCAGGCTTTATTTTACATATCAAATACAAGGTTGAGCTAGTCAAAGAAATCATTCTTTTCTGTAAGAATATTTTATAACATAGGAATACTCTTATTAACAAAAATACATTTCAATGGCACATCTGCCAGAAATTTTATAATCCAGTGAAAATAATATAAAAACCATGAGAAGCAGAATAAAACATCAAAGAGTATTAAATAGGTATTCAAAATACATCAAATAAAATGACGTTAATTATACTCTGAAACAAAAAAATTCAATGGGGAAAACCATCTAGAAAGAGGAATAGAGAAAAACGGACTAAAGAGAGATCAGAGACTCCACTGCATGTGGATGAGAAAGAGCTGATGTTAACATCTCCATTGGACTTACGAGAGAGATCTGGGTTCCGGATCACATACCTGATAAAAAGGGACATAAATCCTCTGTTCCTGGAAGCTACCAATGTCTGTTTTCTAATAACTCCTTGAAAGTCAATTCCCAGTTCATCCTCCTCTTGGCAAGAGGGAATCAACTACAGGGAACAGACCAAAACCCATTCCTGCTGACATCTAGAACACTAAATTAGGTATATATATGTTTTTAAAGGCCAGCCAAACAAGGTGTACTGTCATTTCAGGGCACTCTCACACCAAAAAGTGATTTTAACTGTTACTTAATATCTAACACCCTTTGCATAAAAAAGCTCTTAATCCACAATGATAGGGAGGAAGCTATTCCAAATGCCCAGCTGAGGTAAACACGGAGGCAACAAGTGTTAGGAATGATGACATTTAACTTGTCAATCGATTAATGAATGATTATAATTGGCTAACCTACAGTCATTAATGTCAAAGTTACCACCAAAAGGTCTGAGAATAAAGAAAAGAAGATGGCAAAAAAACCCAATAAATCAAAAGTGTCATTTTTGCCTTCTTTGTCTTCAATCAGGTAAGGAAACATGGAAACAGGGTTATGAACACTAAGGTCTTACACGTGAAAGGAAATTTTGCTCCCAGAGAATTTATCGTGGCCATCACCAGCACATAAATAATTTACTAAAATTCATCTTGAAGAACTATCATAGGACTCTAGGCAAGTTTAAAGATACCCTACTTGGCTTAAGGAAATGAGCAATAAAAAATTAATGAACGAAATCCGGCATGCTCAATGTTTTCTAAGAGTAAGCAATGCTTAGTGGGGGAAAAAAACTGGGATAAAAATCAGAAAAGCAGAAAACAAGTATCAAAAAACACCAAGAAACTCAGTGTTTCAATAGTGGGCCAATTACATCATTAGACTGCCATATGGTGCCACATCTACACAAATACTAAAGCTCGATACAAGCAGCGAGGTGGGACACTAGAAATACTGTAATAATTTGTTACTTGGCATAAATTTCATCATCACTATTTATCACCATGAAAATTCTGACTTAACATATCCTTGGTAAAATGTAGTATTTCTCAGTAAAAAACAATTTCCAGAACACTATTTATGTTATTACAATTATTAGAGGAAAAGTCTCATTCTTATACTGCAGAAATACTGACTTCTTCTATGCCACATTGGCCTTACTGAGATGTGAGAATATAGAGCAAATGCACTATATTTACTTCACATACAACCAAAATTTGATGTATATCACGTTTGGTGTATATTTTCGGAGAGAGGTACATATGAGTTGCAAAATACTTGAAAATAAACCCTCTGTTTTAAAGTCTGAATGAATGAACCTTAAGATTCTTCAATTAACAAATAACTTTCATTAAATTAACAGAAGCTCTACAAAGCAGCTGTTAGTTAGACACTAACAACTTCTTTATAAAAACTTGATGTTGTGATTTGGGCAAGATAAAAGAAGAGAAGAAAAAAGTTTACTTCCCTACTACTGGCTTAACAACTGCTAGAATTATTAACTGGCAGAACATTAGTATGCACAGGACCATGAGGCCTAGAGAACTTCCAAGGCAGTGTACACCTGCAGAATAATTATCTCACTGTCAGCTTAACGGCCCCTTACAATTTGTATACATCCTATCACTTTGTCCACTCCTATCAGTAACCATCTAAGCAAGGTATATTAACAAGAAATTGTAAGCAAGCCTTGTATAAAAGGATAAGAATGCATTAAAAGTTGACATTTAATAAAGTAATTAAGTCCCTTACTCTTCCATGTTGGTGAGAACACTCCACACAGCTGACTTGGATGTTTCCATGCTTAGCACCAGGAATGATCTGCACACATTCAAAGTCACTTGCCAAAATAACAATATCACAGCCTGATCCATATGCCTAAAAGAGAAAAGTTTTACAGTATGTAAGATATGCAACTTATGAATTATACCTTAGATTTTGTTGTCACCATAGACTCTGACACATTTTTACAAAGAGAGTTCATGTAAGAATATTTAGCTATCAATTTCCAAATAAGACATTAAAAGTTACATCGTAAGTGTCACACAATAAAAGAGGATAATGACACCTGTGAGGCCTATGTGCCTCCAGGTCATAAATCTTCCTGTTGAAAGTTTCTCTCCAAAGCTCATCTTAGTGAACCCTAAAGAATAAAACCTCCATCTGAAAGTAATAAGGCATCAAAGGCTGCGATTGTGTTCCCAGGGTTCAAACCAGGCTTGAGAAAGATCAAGAAAGAAATAAGATGCATTTTCCAACACACATCTACATGGCTTAAAGAGCTAGTTAAATAGACATGAGCCCCCAAGGCAGAATTACATGCACTAAGGCAAAGACTAAACTTAAACTCATCAACTGCCTAAGTGAATCCATGGTGCCATCTGCCTGCCCTTCCCCTCAACCTTACAAGGTGTAGGGGAGAGAGGAAACCAAACCAAAGTGGCTTCACACACACACACACCCACACAAATTAAAATAAACTTAATTTAAAAATAAACTGATTAAACAATTTGACAATAAAATATTATGGGAAAAAATAAATAAATAAAAATAAACTGATTTACATAAAATGTTGACAAGTATAATATACAGCCTGCAAAATAAAATAGAACACAAAAATAAGTTCCTGGAAAATTCTCTTGTTCAACATAACTATAATGAGTAAAACCAAATGTTTCTTCCTATTGCCACACTTCTTGATGTATGCTATTCCTGTTTTGCAACTTTGTGAATTTTATGAAGACATAAGGGGCAGAGCATGAGGACATTTTTTTCCTTTTCTCCCGAACTCAACTTATGAGTAAATATTCAAAACAACCTAACTATCTAATTCTTAAGTGAAAAAGCCCCTTTTATATACATGTGTGTATATGTACACAAAAATAATTTATGAGGTGGTATTTTATCCCACTATTTTAGTCCTGTCCTACAAAAGATAGATATCCAACAGCCAGGAATGAACATGATGATATCTAAGTCCATGACCTGTGTCCTCAAAAGGTCCACATGTGGCTGCTATTGAAAGAGAAAATGAAGATAAAGACCAGATAAGAAGACAAATATTACTTCTACTGGTTATTAAAACTTCCAACATTGCCAAAATCCTGCTGCAACTACTATAAACCATCTTCAACTCATGTATTTATAAATACCAGAAAGTTCACAGAAAAACAAAAAGGAATTTTAGGCAGGGTAAATACTGGGGGGATATCACTTCTGGGAGGAAATAACTACTTATATTTTTATAGACAAGGCAGATTTGCTATACCAAGCACTCAAGAAAGCAAAACTGAAAGAAAATATTGAGCGTAGGAGAAAGGAATGTTTGTATCACTCTGATAATCTTTAAAATTACATTATTAATCCTCATTACAAAAAAAAGAAAAAATTCTGTAACTATGAATGGTGATGGACATTGACTAGACTTAACTGTGGTGATCATTTCACAATACATACACATACTGAATCATATTGTACACCTGAAACTAGTATGTCAATTATATCTCAATAAAGAAAATTATATTAAAATGACAAAAATAATCCTATCTTTGAACAGTATTCCAAAACTTCCAAAGGGCTTTATAGTATTATCTCAGCGAAGTGAATTGATAAAAAGAGCACAAACTTTAGTTTGAAATCATATATGCAGGGTTTTCAATTTGGGTTCAGCCATACTAAGTGATCTTAAGTTAGAAATAACACTTACCTCTTGGGACAATTGTGAAAATTAAAGTAGAAAATCTACTTGCATAGTGCTTAGCACACATCATTAAGAAGAAAAAAACAAAACAAAACAAAACAATGCATGAAGTCCCAAGCCTGTGCTAGGGACTGGGAATATACAACCATAAGATGTGGTTCCGATGAGTCTAATGGGAAGATGACCAAGTGAATAATCACCAGCCACAAATGACAAACTGCCATGACAGAGATATCCACAAAATATCAGCAGAAGACAAAAGGTACTCAATAAATGTTATATTACTCCCCCTTTAATCTTTGCAACAAAGCTGAAAGATACCATTATCATTGTATAAAGATTAAAGTTCATTAATTTGCCCAAGATTACATGGTTAATAAGGAGAAGATGTTCAAACTCCGTTCCTTAAAATTCTTAGGCTATTTTCTCCTATGTTACATGTCAAAGATACTTAAAATATTCCAGATAAGTATTAGTATACCTGCTTCTCTCAAGATGGGCCTCTAAGCAACTGCTACCAGAGACAGATAGGCTTTTACTGCTTAACCACCAGAAAGAATGTTTGCTTTTCCCTAGATATTCATAATGGTCCCATCTTTTCCAGAGGACATACCCCATACTCCACAGCTGTGGAGAATCTTGACATTTTTCTGATCCTGTAATACAGGTTCTCAAACCTCAATGCATCAAAATCACCTGAGGAACCTATTAAACACAGAGATTGTTTGGTCCTGTCCCAGACTTACTAAATCACAATCTTCATGGATAAAAAATTTGACAATATCCACCACCATTTTAAATACAATATACTCTGATAAAAACAAGCCTTTATTTTGCCCTATAAGCATACTTTAAAAGTTTGCCAAAATATATGTAGAAGGATAGCCATTGCCTCACCTTTTATTACAGCAAAAACTGAAAATAATCATACTGTCCATCAGTAGGGGAGGTTAAGTAAACTACTGACTATCCATACACTGAAACACTACGTAGCTACGGAAAGTTTAGAGGTCACTAGTCTAAAATGGTCTCAAATTCCTCATCAAACTAATAATTTGCATCAAAAGGGAGCAACTTGTGTCTAGTACTGGTTTCCTGGAACCACAAGGAGACACATCACCTACCATTTTATATAATACCTATGATCATGGCTAAAACAGAACCCCCTAAACTACTGCACACTAACAGTTTGCCAAAGTACAGAAGAACAATATTCTTACTCTTTATCTAAAGAATCGAAAGCAGGGAAAAACAGGGGCCTCCAAATCAGTCAATATTGAATCACATGCATTCTATAACTGAAAGCTCCCAAGATTTTAATGATTTACATAAGCATGTGTTTAGTATCTGTGAGGTTCCCACTACAATGGAATGTCCATCAGAGCAAACAACCATGTCCTGTTGACCACTGTACTCCCAGCACCTCGCATAAGCAGCCCTCAATACATATATGTATAATGAATAAATGATCCAAATCTTCCCAATCTCTGGCTCTAGAAATCTCAGTACCTGAAAACCTACTCAAAGAACATGGAGTTCAGACAGATGACATAACCTCACTGCTAATAATCTTGGCAACTTTACAATAGTAGCTACAGAAAGAAAGAAAGATTTGGGCTGATTTTCCAGCCTAACACTCTATGGATTTAGAAGACCTACCAGAAGGGAATCTACCAAAGCCCTCCTCAGTAATTTACCATTTACTGAATACTTAACTATGATAAGACCATCTGCTAGGTCTTTAGGAACACTGTATCTTCACAGGCCACCTTTTAAAGATGGAGAAATCGAAGCTCAGAAAGGGTAAGTAGTTTGCCCAAGTTCATAGAGTAAGGATTCATTTGCTTTATAATAAAGCTCCCGCTCTTGCCCACTACTTCACCCCACCTCTCCTCTGTTAAGATGTCTTCCTAGTGACAGAAGGCCCATGTTTATCCATGTAATCCCAAGTAATTTACCACAGCACCTAGCACAAAGTACTTGGTAAAAACCAACAGCTAATAAGGTTTACACAAAAGCTATAATTACTCAGGAGATTCCCATTCTCTCAATTTCAGGTCAAAATCAATTTTGTTTCCAATCTTATTTTTCAGAATTCAGTTTTAAGAGGAAGAATTTATAGTGCAGGAGGAAAAGAGGGTACTAACTGAAACCACACTCAAATACTAAAATGAACCCAGAGAGTAAGGAGTGGACTCCTTTTACTAGGTAAAAGAAGTATCATGGACTTAGTAGAGCATAACTATTCCACATGTGGGAGGTAAGCCACAGGATCCTTGCTGGAGAGCAGAAATGGGGGAAGTAAGTCTTTTCTGCAGCAAATGGAATCCCTTAGCCAAGTTCCTCTTCCCTTGGGTTCTTGGCAGAACCACTCCTATGCCATAGCACCATACACCGTTATAACAGTACTGACCTATGAAACATTTTATCTCAAAGTTAAGGACATGATTTGGCCCCAACACACAGATAAATTCCAAGAAAAGAGAAAGCATCTTAGAAAAACATTCTTTCCCTCCATTCATGTGGGAGGATTTCTTTTATGGAAGGACTTAACTGTCCTTATGATGATAAAGAATAACCAGCTCACAATAATAAGTCATATTAAGAGAGAATTCTGTAGCACAAACCCTAACATCAAAGCTATGCTTTAAATATATTAATCTTTGCTTGCTTTGACCTTATTTTTGGAAAACAAATCCATCCTTTCAGGAAAAAGAAAACCAGTCTGTGCTTTGAGCACTAAAACCAAGCGTTTTCAACCTGGGTGTAAGCCATAGATGGTCTCAGGAGGTCTCTGAACTCCTGAATTATATTTAAAGTCATGTGAATGTGCTTATTTTCCTGTACCAAGAGATCCCATTAGTTTGTCTAAAAGAATCTCTTCCTGAAGCATCTGGGTGGGTCAGTCAGTTGTGCATCCAACTCTAAATTTCAGCTCAGGTCATGATCTCACAATTCATGGGCTCCCTGCTATTAGTGTGGGCCGTGCTTGGGATTCTCGCTTTCCCTCTCTCTCCTTCTCTCCCCTACTCATGCTTGCTCACTCCCAATCGCAAATAAAACTCTAAAAATTAAATAATCTCTTCCTTAACAAAGTGCATGGTGTGTCATATTAGCCCATAGTAATTTTATGGAAGCTAAAAACTTGAGTATTTGTTATTACCAAGATTCTTTTCTGTTTTTAGTTGTGACATCCAAAATTTCATTAGAAGGGCCTTGCCATTTAGTTGAGGCTGAAAAATAAAGTTACCTTCTTCTTTTACCTTATCAAAATTTCACTTGATGAAAAGAAGTTAAATACCATAATCTAAAGTCATTAGGTACTCGGAATTATCATACTACTATCATAATAAAGATATTGCTGCCTTCTCTAAAGGGCTTAATGTCACTGTAAACAACAATTAAGCGTATCTGAATATATGTAACACAATCATTGTCCTAACTTCAGTTTTATGTACAATTGCCTTACAACTATATATAATTGTTATCCCACACTGTTCTTATTTTTCAGATTTCCTTTAAATTTTAAAGTATAAAAAAATAAAAAGTCTTTTTTTTAAAAATCCTACACAAACATGACTTTTCCTATGAGAATATAAAATACAAATAGATGAATTACACAGGTATTTTCTATAGAATACTTGAATGCTTGGTAGTTACAGTGTCAAAGTTTATGGTCGATGACAACTGCTGATGTGTCTAAATTTAAAAGAAGAAGAGCAGTAGTGAATTAAGAGGTATTAAGCATGTTGAAAGGTTTACCTAATTTAACAAGGTATGGTGATCTCACCAAGAATAATATTACTATTAAATTCCCACCACTTCTTGAGAGTGAATTTTGACTCATGTTAAATATGTTCACCCTTCTACAAATGAGGGCACTTGTTATTAAGAGTTAAAAAAATAATTTCAAGAATCGTAAGAGAGAGGTACCATTTATTAAAAGCCTACCGGGTAACACTATGCATTCTACATTCCTAGTCTCTTTTTCAAGACTGCAGTGATCCTAGAAGTTAGCTATTATTAACCCCACTTTAATGGAAATGGAAGTTAATAGGATTTAATCAAATTCTTAAGAAGCAAGGAAAATATAAGGCTGAGAGGCAAATTCAGGTCTCTTTACACTGTTATATCCACTTCCCTAATGGTCATCTTCTTTCATTTTGTTTTCTACTGCTCAAATTTTTGTTCTTCTTACTGGTTAATTATGTAAATTCATTTAGATTCTTCATTTCAGCTGTGATCTTTGTTCTATAACAAACAGCTAAAAAGATGACAGGGTTGTCTGGCTTTGATGGTTACTTGGTTGTGTCAAGTTATCTGTAGAAAAAGTCTTAAGAGGCCAGCCAGCCCTGATCTATAAAAAAATCTTATTAAGAAAATAAAGCACATATTAACAAAAATTTCCCAAGAAAATATTCTTTCCTCTTCCTTTTAGTCACCTAATTAAACAGCTAACTTGCTTATGCTTCTCACAATTAAAAATTAACTTCTAGGGGCCCCTGGCTGGCTCAGTCAGCAGAGCATGCAACTCTTGATCTTGGGGTCATGAATTCGATGCCCATGCTGGGCTTAGAGATTACTTTAAAAAAATTAACTTCTAAAACAAATAGATTTCCTTTTTGAATAGGTTCCTTATGAAGCTAGAATTTTCATATATCACTTATTCATAAAGCCACATATAAGTTAAATGAACCATTTTAAGTATTTAATTTTAATGTTTTGGGTAACAAGATTTTCTTTCTTTTTTTTATGGAAAATGCAACACGTGCTAATTTAAAAGCTAAATTGGTGGGAAGCTCTTGGTTTTGGCTCAGGTCATGATCTTAGAGTTTGCAGGATGGAGCCCCACATCAAGCTCCACCAATGCTGAGAGCACAGTCGGCTTGAGATTCTCTCTCCCTCTCTCTCTGCCCCTCCCCCACTTATACACGCTCTCCACCTCCTTCTCTCTTTCAAAATAAATGAACTTAAAAAAACACAAACAAATAAAAATAAAAACTAAGTACAAAAAATTAGTTCACCTTACCCTTGACCACTTATGGAATGATCACCTGACAGTTACCCATGAACCCTTCCTGAAATGTTTAGTGTATATAGCTATGTATAAACATTTTTTAATATAAAGAGATTATGCTATACACAATTCTGCAACTTCTTTTCCACTTAATTAACAATCTGTCTGGAAGAACTTTCCTTAGCAGCACAGAAGGAATTCTCTCACTCTTCTTAATAGTTGCATAATCTTCCATTTTGTGGCTTTGCCATAATTAATTTCAGTTGTTTTCAATTTTTCACTACCATAAAACATGCTTCAGTGAATACCTATGTATTTATGATATTACACATATGTGTTCAGTATTCCCAAAGAATAAATTCTCAGACATAATTTGCTGGGTGAGTGATTAAAATCAGTAAGTACTAAAAAACTCACCAAACTCCACACCCAAAAAACAAATAACCCAGTGAAGAAATGGGCAGAAGACATGAACAGACACTTCTCCAAAGAGGACATCCAGATGGCCTACAGGCACGTCAAACGATGCTCAACATCACATCATCAGGGAAACACAAATCAAAACCACACTGAGATACCACCTCACACCAGTCAGAGTGGCTAAAATGAACAAAGCAAGAGACTACAGATGCTGGCAAGGGTGTGGAGAGAAGGGCACCCTCCTACACTGTTGGTAGGAATGTAAACTGGTGCAGCCACTCTGGAAAACAGTGTGGAGGTTCCTCAAAAAACTATCAGTAGAACTCCCTTATGATCCAGCAATAGCACTGCTAGGCATTTACCCAAGAGATACAGAAGGGCTGATGCATAGGGGCACATGTACCCCAATGTTCAT
>NC_043708.1:90319101-90357068 GCF_006229205.1 Suricata suricatta
CCATTTGTAGGAAAGTGGATGGACCTCGAGGGTGTCATGCTAAGCAAAATAAGTCAGGCGGAGAAGGACAGAAACCATATGTTTGCACTCACAGGTCTAACAGGAAAACAGGAGAAACCTAATGGAGGACCAGGAGGAGAGGAAGAGGGAAAGAGAGTTAGGGAGACAGAGGGCCGAAAAACTTGAGAGACTATTGAATACTAAAAAAGAACTGAGGGTTGAAGGGGAAGGGGGAGGGGGGGAAAGAGGTGGTGGTGATGGAGGAGGGCACTTGCGGGGAAGAACACTGGGTGTTGTATGGAAACCAATTTGACAATAAACTATTTAAAAAAAAAAAAAAACATCAACACCAGTGTTCCTGGTGGTGTAACTATACTCAACTTTACATATGCCCTGAATAAATTAAATTAATTAAATTTCCTTAAAATTAAAAAAAAAAAGATTAAATAATCCAGGGTACACTATTTTTGCATAGAGCCCTGGCTAAATGGTCTTTATGTTGTAAGTTTTTCCCCTACTCACAGCTGACAGGATGAGAGGACGGTCCAGAGTAATGACCAGTGGCTATCAGCCAGATGAAAGAGATGGGCTAGGCCAAGCAAAGTCCACTCTGAGGAATTCCAACCGTAAGACCCAGAGTTAGAAGGAAGAGTTAGCAGAAAAGTCATACATGCTCAAGAGGTAAGTCAGCAATTTGAAACTGAAACCACCGGTTTAAAAAGTGAACGGATCAGCTATCTAAAAAACAAAGAACTCATGAAAAAACAAGTACATAAAACCCCTAAGAGAGGGCAGTCTTGATTCCACCAGCTTTTTAGTTCCAATCACTCTGAAGCCCAATTGTCCCTCCTAAGTTCACTGTGTATCCTGAAATAAATAAATAATAAATAAATAAGCTAGTAACCTAGCTTTTACCTCAGTTCATCTGTCCCTTGTGCTAAACCAAAACTGATACAAAGACTGGACATGTAGAGCAGGGCTTTAAAGAAAACGTGGAATTGGCTGGGAGGGGCAGAGACAGAGGTCAGGAGAGAGAGAAACCCAAGCAGGCTCCATGCTGTCAGCACAAGAGCCTGAGGTGGGACTCAATCTCACAAATGGTAAGATCATGTCCTGAGCCAAAATCAAGAGTCAGAGGCTTAACTGACTGAGCCACCCGGGGGGCCCCATGCATGTCTCTCACTTAAAATCAAAAACTAGAAATGATTAAGCTGAGTAAAAAAGGCATGTCTAAAGCCAAGACAGGCCAAAATCTAAGCCTCTTGTGTCAAACAGCTAGCCAAGCTGTGAATACAAAGTAAGAGTTCTTGAAGGAAATTACAAGTGTTACTCCAATGAACACACAAAATGATAAGAAAGTGAAACAGCCTTAACTGCTTACATAGAGAAAGTTTTAGTGGTCTGGGTAGAAGATCAAACCAGCCATAACTTTTCCTTGAGCCAAAGCCTAAACCAGGGCAAGGCTCCTAGTTTAATTCTATGAAGGCTGAGACAGGTGAGGACAAAAAGTTTGAAGCTAGCAGAGATTGAGTCCTGAGGTTTAAGAAAAGAAGCCCTCTCCATGACATAGAAGTGCAAGGTGAAGCAGCAAGTACTGATGTAGAAGCTTTAGCAAATCATCCAGAAGATCTAGCTAAGATAATTAATGAAAATGCCTACACTAAGAAACAGATTTTCAAAGTAGATAAAAGAGCCTTATGTTGGAAGAAGATGCCATCTAGGACTTTCATAGCTAGAGAGGTCAATGCCTGGCTTCAAGGCTTCAAAGGACAGGTTGACTCTCTGGTAAGGGGCTAATGTAGCAGGTGACTTAAGTCGAAGCCAATGCTCACCTATAATTCTGAAAATCCTAGGACCCTTAAAACTGATGCTCATTCTACTTTGCCTCTGCCTTATCAACAAAACAACACAGTTTGGATGACAGCATATCTGTGTACAACATGGTTCACTGAATATTTTAAACTCACTGTTGAGTCCTACTGCTCAGAAAAAGATTCCTTTCAAAATATTACTGCTCATTGTCAATGCACCTGGTCGTCCAAAAGCTCTGACAGAGAAAAACAAGGAGATTGGTGTTATGTTCATGCCTTCTCCCAAAACATCTATTCCGCAACCCATGGGTGAAGGAGTAATTTCAACTTTCAAGTCCTATCATTTAAGAAATAACATTTCAGGGGCGCCTGGGTGGCTCAGTCAATCATCCGACTTCAGCTCAGGTCATGATCTCACAATTCATGAGTTAGAGCCCCATGTCGGGCTTTGTGCTGACAGATCAGAGCCTGGAGCCTGCTTCAGATTCTGTGTCTACCTCTCTCTCTGCCCCTCCCCCAGTCATACTCTGTCTCTTTCAAAAATAATAAACAATAAAATTTTTTTTAAATAAAAAAGAAATACATTTCAGTTGGGATAAGCACTGGTTGTTATATATAAGTGATGAGTCACAATTCTATTCCTATAATAAACATATTTTGATTTAAAAAAATAAAAATACATCTCGTAAGTCTACAACTATCATGGATAGTGAGTGACTCCTTTGACAGATCTGAGCCAAGTAAATTTAACTTTTAGAAAAGATTTTGTAGAATGTCTCAAAAGTTAGTCTGATGTTTTCTAATGATTAGATTCAGGTTATGCCTTTTGAACAGGATTATCATAGAAACATCATAGGTTCTTCTCATTGCATTTTTTCAAGAGACACAATTGTCAATTTACCCCATTTCTGGCAGTTAACGCTGATCAGTTGATAAAGGTGCTGTCTGCCAGGTTTCTCCTCTATAAAATTACTTTTTCCTTCATAACTAATAAATATCTTGTAGAAAGATATTTTGAGGCTATGTAAATAACTTGTGACTTCTCAAACTTTTTATCCACTAGTCTTATTAGTATTTACCAGACACTTCTTGCCTGAAGTTAATATTATAATGGTTGCCAAATGTCAATTATCTAATTCTATCATTTGGTTATTTATTAGTTGGCTTTATGGGGCACCTGGGTGACTCAGTCAGTTGGGTGTCCGACTTCAGCTCAGGTCATAATCTTGCCTTTGTGGGTTTGAGCCCCATATCAGGCTTGTACTGACAGCTCAGAGCCTGGAGCCTGTTTTAGATTCTGTGTCTCCCTCTCTCTCTGCTCCTTCCCTGCTCGCACTCTCTCAAAAAATAAAAAACAAAACAAAACAAAAACATTATTAGTTGGCTTACCTCTGTAAGGAAGAGTTTTCCTTATTTATATTTATTTATATTTGTAAGGGTCATGGATCCTTACCTCACACAAACAGTTATAATCCATTACTATCACTTATCAATAGGAACTCTTCAAGCTATTAGAAATGATAAACAAATTCAGTAAAATTACAGACTACAAAATTAATACCCAGAATTATCACAGTTCTGTTTCTATACACTAGTAACTAGGTAGTAGAAAGGGAAATTAAGGAAACAAGCCCATTTACATCTGCACCAAAAACAATAAAACACCGAGGAATAATTTAACCAAGGTAAAAGACCCGTACTCTGAAAACTATAAAACACTGTTGAAAGAAATTGGAGATGACACAAATAGAAAGATACTCCATACTCATGGATTAGAAGAATAGTTACAATGTCTATACCACCCAAGGATTCTACAGATTCAATGTAATCCCTATCAAAATACCAATAACTTATTTCACAGAACTAGAATCATTCTAAAATTTATATGGAACACAAAAGATCCCCAAAGCAATCTTGAAGAAGAAGAAATCTGGAAGTATCAAAATCCCAGAATTCAAGATATACAACAAAGGTACAGTAATCAAAACAGTATGGTACTGGCACAACAACAGGTACATAGATCAATGAAACAGAATGGGGAACGCAGACATACACACACACACTTCTATGGTCAATTAATCTATGATAAAGGAGGAAAATATACACAATAGGGAAGACAGTCTCTTCAACAAATGGTATTGAGGAAATGGGACAACTAGATGCAGAAGAAGGAAACCCGACCACTTTCTCATACAATACACAAAAATAAACTCAAAATAGGTTAAAGACCTAATTGTGAGACGTGAAACCATTAAAGCCTAGAAAAGAACATTAAGCAGTAATTTCTTTGCCATCAGCCATGGCAACATTTTTTTTATGTTTATTTATTTATTTTGAGAGAGACAGAGACAGTGTGAGTGCCAGAGGGGTAGAGAGAGAGGGAGAAACAGAGAGAATCCCAGGCAGGCTCCACACTGTCAGCAAAGAGCCCGACGTGGAGCTTGAACTCACGAAATTGTGAGATCATGCCCTGAGCCAAAATCAAGAGTTGGACACTTAACCAACTGAGCCACCCAGAAGCCCCTGCCTTAGCAACATTTTAAAAATCTGTCTCCTAAGGTAACGGAAATAAAAACAAAAATAAACTACTGGAACATCAAAATAAAAGGCTTTTGTAATGCAAAGGAAACAAAACAAAACAAAAAAAAATCCAAAAAGACAACCTGCTAAATGGGAGAAAAGATTTACAAATGATGTATCTGACAAGGTATTAATATCTAAAATATATAAAGAACTTCCACAACTCGACAGCAACAAATTTTCTATATTGCCTTCTAAAATCTTTATTGTTCCATATTTCACATCTACATCCTATACTCTGCCTGGAGTTCTCTTTTGTATATGGGGTGACACAGGGGCCAAGTTTTATTTCTTTCCTATAAAGATGTCCCAGCACCACTGATCAAAAAGATCAACCATGGTGCACTACTCTACCATGTTGTCCTTGACATAAATCAAACATCAATAAATGTGTGAGTCTGTTTCTGGTGCTCTGTTTTATTACTCTGGTGTATTTGTTCTGAGGAGGCCACTACACTATCTTGATGGTCACTACTTTCAAGTCTTGAGTTGGTCAAAGTAGTCCTTTCATTTGACTGTTCTTTAAGATTGTCTTACCTATTCCTGGCCCCAACTATTTACCTAAAATTTAGCATCATTCTGTCAAATTTCACAGAATCCTCTTAAGCGTTTGACTGGCAATACATCAAAGCTATGAATAAATTTGGGAAGAACTAATATATCTATAGTAATAAATCTTCCAGTCCATAAATATGGAATTTATCTCTCTAAAGTTTTATTAATTTTGTCCACAGAAGTGTTCTACATGCACCATTAGACTTACTGCTAGGTCCTTGATATTTTTTAATGGTATGAAAAATGGTATCATAGTTCCAGTTCCAAGTAGAACCACAATAAATTATGTCTCTCCTACCGAATGCAGCCATAAAACATGAACAGAATGCATGAGGCTGCTATTGGAGGACTCTGAAAAGTAAATGGTAGCAGGTGACCTAGGAAAAAAAGATCGAAATTTGAAATCTACCATACCAGCACAGGGTTTAACTAGAGTATAAAACAAAGATGCAAAAAAAAGAGAGCTCCAAGAGAAGCCATGTATTTTTGGCTGAAAAAAGTGGGAAACCAGTCTTAGTTTTCAAAGAGAGGACTGGAGAATTCCCCATGTTTCCTTCCTTTCTCCATTTCCTCACATTCCAGCCCCCAAGCAGTCCCACAAGTACCATATGAGGAGCTATGATTCCAAGAAGTGAGGTGCACCCCCACTGCTTTTTTTTTTCCCTGTCCTACTGCTATTTGGCACTGAACACAGGTACACATCCAGGAAGTACAGTGCAGAGTAACTAAGGTTTCAACTAATGCAGCTAGAGAACCACAAAGGGGAGAGCCCCAGAAACAGAAAGTGCTAGGGAAATCACAGAAAAGGAAGAGCTCAGAAGAACGATCCAATAAACTTTGTTTATAAACTCCAGGGCTCATTCCCAGGCAACACATGCGTGGATCACACCTTAAAAAGAAAAGCAAAAACCTTTGAGAAATAAACTACAGGAAAGGCCACCTACCAAGTCCTTCACTGGCCACTAGGAGGAACATCCACAGGATAGATCTAACTGGGACTCAAAGGCTTTAAAAATGGAACTGACATTGAAAGAGAACCCATACAGGGCTGCTGTCAGAACTCCCAGCCTGAATCCAAATAAGTAAAATGCTGCTAAAACAAAAATACCAACATTCTCTGTAAGATTTACAAAAGACCCAGAGTTTCATAACATAATGGTTTTGAAAGCTCAGTTTACAGGGATGCCTGAGTGGCTCAGTCAGTTGAGCACCCCACTCTTAATTTCAGTTCAGGCCATGATCTCACAGTGTCATGGGTTTGAGGCCTGCATTGGGGTCTGTTCTGACCACGCTTGCAGAGCCTGCTTGGAAGTTCTCCCTCTCTCTCTGCCCTCTTCAGCTCACTCTCTCTGTCAAAATAAATAAATAAACTTTAAAAATAAATAAAAATCCAGTTTACAATCCAAAATTACTCAGCAATATAAAGGACTAAGTAAATCTCAACTCACAAGGTAAAGGGAAAAAACAATCAACAGACCTAGATATTGAGTTATCAGGCAAAAATATTAAAGTGGCTAGGATGAAAATGCTCGAAGAGATACAGGTGAACACTCTCAAATCAGTAATCTAAGCTTCCATATTAATCAATTAGAAAAGGAAAGCAAAACAAATTCAAAGCATACCAATGGCAGGAAATAATGAAGAGCAGAAATCAACAAAAACAACAAGAGAAAAATAATAGAGACTACAAATGAAATCAAAATCTCGTTCTTTAAGGACCAGTCAGAAGAGCATGTGACTCTTGATCTTAGGGTTATGAGTTCAAGCCCTACACTGGTATTGAGATTACTAAATAAACTTTTAAGAAATCTGGTTCTTTGAAAAAGAATAATAAAATATATAAACCTCTAGAAAAAAATAATAGAGAAGAAACAAATTATCAATATGAGAAATAAAGGAGGGAATGCCAGTATTAATCTTGCACACACTAAAAAGGTAATTCTAAAATACTTAAACAATTATATACACATAAATATGATTAAAAAATGGATCAAAAACACTAATTCCTCCAAAACAAGAAACTACAAAAACTCACCCAAAATGAGATATATTACCTGAACCAACCTTTAACTGTTTAATTTTAGTAGATTTTAAAAAAAAATTTAATGTTTTATTTATTTTTGAGAGAAAGAGAGTGAGTGAGCAAGCATGCGTGAGCAGGGAGGGTCAGAGAGAGAGGAAGACACAGAATCCGAAGACAGGTTCCAGGCTCTGAGCCATCAGCACAGAGCCTGATGCAGGGCTCAAACCCACGAACTGTGAGATCATGACCTGAGCTTAAGTTGGATACTTAACCAACTGAGCCATGCAGGTGCTCCAATTTTAGGAGATTTAAAGAATAAATGACATGATCATTATTCTACATGATCCCTGAGAGAGAACAGAAATGAAGTATCTCCAAACTCATTTTATGAAACCAGCAGTACGATGATACCAAACCAAACAAAAACAATATGGGGAGTTGGGGGTGGGGCGGAAACTACAGATCAATATCCTTAAGAAACATAGATACGCAAAAAACCTCAGTAAAATACTAGCAAACTGAATCTAGCCATACAGAAAAAGGATAACATGCCAGTAATAAAAAGCTAATTCAGTTTGCAAACATCGATGTAATCCACCATATGAACAGTCTAAAGAAGAAAAATCACATGATTATATTAATGAAGAAAAAACATTTTTACAATATTCAAGATCCCTTCATGATAAAAGCTTCCAGGAAAAAAAGGAATAGAAGGAAACTTGCTCCATCTTATAGGACATTACAAAAACAAACAAAACCTAGTACAAGTTTAGTAAGTGCAGTAAAGCCAATTAGACATGACTGAAATAGGATTAGCAAATGGATAAGAAAACATCCAGAATGCTGCAGAGAAGGATAAAAAAGAAAATGGAGGAAACGATATTAAACATAGAAATCAAGTGATTAGGTCCAATACATGTTTGATATATCAGTCTGTCTCATAAGTTCAATGGGGTAAAGGCAATTTTTAAAGAGATATTACCTGAAAATTTTCCAGATGATAAAATACATCAATTCACTGATTCAAAAATCTCAAAAGTCTCAAACAGGATTGACACACTCACAGAATTTTACTATGACACAACATAGTAAAACTTCAGAAAGACAAAGAAAAAAATCTTAAAAGCAGCTAGAGAAAAAATACAACTTTTAAAGAAGCAGTAGGCTGGGAGCTGACATCTCATCAGAAACAGTAGCGGCCAGAAGATAAAGAATTGACATCTTTCAGGTGCTGATAGGAAATACTGTCCTTCTCTACGTAGCAAAAATACCTTTCAAGAATGAAACAAAATAAAGACATGTTTATACAAACGAAAGATGACATTTACAACATCAAGAGATATGCACCAAAGGAAATTCTACAGAAGGTTCTCCAGGAAGAAAGAAAATGATCTCAAATGGAATGTGAAAGAGGCAGGAAGGAATAAAGAATAAAGTAATAATAAATATATAGATAAATGTAAATAAGCACCAACTATGTCAAATAATAATAAGATCTTACAGGAGTTATAAACATGAAGACTTATCACTGAAGGATAAGATCATAAGCAGAGGGGCACCTGGGTGGCTCAGTCGGTTAAGCGTCTGGCTTCGGCTCAGGTCAGATCTCATGGTTCGTGGGTTTGAGCCCCGTGTCGGGCTCTGTGCTGACGGCTAGCTCAGAACCTGGAGCCTGTTTCAGATTCTGTGTCTCCCTCTCTCTCTGACCCTCCTCTGCTCCAGCTGTCTCTCTCTGTCTCTCAAAAATAAATAAAAAGCATTAAAAAAATTTTTAAAAAATCATAAGCAGAAAAGAAGTAAAAACATTATAAAGGGCCCTTGTATTGCCTGAAGGACTATAAAGCCTCAGTAGACTTTGGCAAGTTAAATGGCAACTTAAGAATGCAAGTTGTAATTTCCAAGATAGAAGCACAATACACAACTTGAGGACTACTACAGGGGGAAAAAAAAGAATGAAAAAAATGCATTTCAAAAAAGGGAAGAAAGGAGAAAAAGGGGAGCTATGAGCAAAAGGGACAAATAATAAGATGGTCAATTTAAACATATATATGCTAGTAATAACATTAAATATAAGTGAATTAAAAGTTATGGGGCACCTGGGTGGCTATGTCGGTTAAGCATCTGACTTAGGCTCAGGTCATGATCTTAGGGTTCGTGGGTTCAAGTTCTCGGTTAGGCTCTGTGCTGACAGCTCAGAGCCTGGAGCCTGCTTTGGATTCTGTGTCTCCCTCTCTCTGCCCCTCCCCTGTGCGCACACTGTGTCTTTCTCTTTCTCTTTCTCTCTCCCTCTCTTTCTAAAATAAATAAGCAATAAAAAAAATTTTAAGTTCTAATTAAAACAAAAATTTTAAAACTCCAAGTATAGGATATTTAGGAGACACAATTCTGAAATGCAACTACACAGAAAAATTCAAAGTAAAAGGATGGAAAAAGATAAACTTGGAATATGCTCACCAAAAGAAAGCCGAGATAGCTATTTTAATATAAGATAGACTCCATAAAGTTACTATAGAAAAAAAAGGGGGGATTGTTTAATAATGATAAACAGGTCAATTTACCAGGAAGATATAATTATTTTAAATTTGTAAGCACAAATAAAAAAAAGCAAAATTTGACAATACTACAAGAAAACAGGGATATAAATTTATACTCATAATAGATTTTAATACATCTCTCAGTAAGAGAATGAAAGTAAAGTTTCAGGACATTTCAATAACATGATTAACAAATGACCTAAAGGACACATGTAGAACGCTCTACCTAACAATTGCAGAGCACACATTTAAGCATACATGGAACATTCATAAAGACTGACCAATTCAAATTTTGACAAGCTTAAAAAGATTGGAAGTATATGTCATATGTTGTTTAAACAATACAGTTATGCTAGAAATTAGTAAGCAGAATCACAACTAGAAAAGTTCCATATATGTATTTGGAAATTTAGAAACATACTTCCAAGTTATTTGAGTTACTAATTAAAACATAGCTTTGTGGCATAAAGATAAAGTAGGTCTTAAGAAGATAAAACTTACATTTTTTAACTTAAAAAATGTTTATTTATTTGGAGAGAGCATGAGAGAGAATGTGTGCATGTACACAAGTGGGGAAGGGGCAGAGAGACAGAGAAGGAGAGAAAATCCCAAGCAGGTTCTGCCCTGTCAGCAGAGAGCCCAAAGAGGGGCTCAAACTCATGAACCGTGAGATCATGACTGGAGCCAAAACCAAGAGCACCCAGGTGAATGAGCCACCCAGGCACCCCTTAACTTTTTTTTAAGTTTATTCATTTATTATTTCTGAGAGAGAGAGAGAGAGAGAGAGAGAATATATACAAGTTGGGGAGGGGAAGAGAGAGAGAAAGGAAGTCACAGAATCTGAAGCAGGCCCCAGGCTCTAAGCTGTCAGCACAGAGCCCAGTGTGGGGCTCAGATTCACGAACTGCAAGATTATGACCTGGGCCAAAGTCAGATGCCTAGCCAATTGAGCCACCCCGGCACCCCTAAAACTTACATTCTTAAATGCATTTATTAGAAATAAAGACTGAAATGAGCTAAGCATTTATCTCAACAAGTTAGGGAGAAGAGACCAAAATTGATACAAATAATGTAGAGAAGGAAATAATTAAAAGTAAGAATTAATGAAATAGAAAATAAATATGTAATAAAACGAGTAAATTTAGGGGGCACCTAGTGGCTCAGTTGGTTAAGCATCCAACTTGCCAGGTGGCTCCATTGGTTAAATGTCCTACTCTCGATTTCGGCTCACGTCATGATCTCCCAGTTTGTGACATCCAGCTCCTCATCAGTCTATGCGCTCACAGCAAGGAACCTGCTTAGGATTTTCTCTCTTCCCCTCTCTCTGCCTCTCCCCTGCTTGTGCATGCTCTCTCTCTCTCTCAGAATAAATAAAGTTAAACGAGAAAAAGAACTAGTAAACTTGGAAGCAGGTTATTTTAAAAAATTAATAAAGTTGATAAACTACTGAAGAAAAAAGAGAAAGCACAAATAACAAATGGCAGTAAGAATAAAGAAGCAATACAACAGATGCTGTAGACCTTTAAAAGATAATAAAAAGTTGTTGTGAACCATTTTATAGCAAGAAATTTGAAAATCTACACAAAATAATAAATTCTTAGAAAAATAAGTATCCAAAATTTATTCAGGAAAAGGTACAGATAAACATTCTCAAATCAATAATAAAAGTCTCCTCCATGAGGCCTACGTCCAATTTACCAAAATGTTAAGAGAGGTTATCTCTGGTTATACTAATACATATAAATGAAGGCAGTGTTAATTCTGCCACAGGTCTAGCTGTGTCTTTGATTAAATCCTTTAATTCTCAGATCTAAAATTCCTGAACTGGGTCTCAACTCTAAAACATTTCACTTCACATACCAATTTAACATACAAGATCAACATTGGGGTGCTTGGTGGTTCAGCCACATGAGCGACAACTTTTGATTTCAGCTCAGGTCATGATCCCAGGGTGGTGGGACTGAGTCCTGCACCAGGCTCCATGCTAAGTGTGGAACCTGCTTAAGATTCTCTCTCCCACTATGCCCCGCTCCCCCACTGGTGCGCTCTCTCTCTTCCCTCTGTCTCTCTTTCTCTCTCAAATAAAAAAATAGGGGCACCTGGATGGCCCAGCTGGTTAAGCCTTCCACTCTTGACCTCAGCTCAGGTCATGGTCTCACAGTTCCTGAGTTCAAGCCCCATGTTGGGCTCTGCACTGTCAGCACAGAACAGGCTTGGGATTCTCTCTCTTCTCTACCCCTCCCTCACTCAAAAAAATAAATAAACTTAAAAAACAAAATAATAAAATTTAAATTACAAGATTGACATTACTACTACCATTTCAGAAAAAAATGGTTTTTTTCTATATACCAATCACATACAACTGGTACTATTAAATACTGCCAGAAAGAAGAGCTACAGTTCAATTTCCCTATAACCAAAGTCATCACTTTGGTAGATGACCCCCAATTTAACTAGTTTATAGCTTAAAACTACATATGCCAAGTCCTCCTATAACAGTGCACATTTAGACAGCTGGCTTACCTTAGAGAGCAGGCACAATGCCTGATGCTCAAACATCTTTTGAGGAAAGGAGAATCACGACGTTATGCTCATCAAAATTCTACCAGGGAATGGGAGCTCCTTTTTATTCTCTACGTTTCTGATTATTTCTGAACATTGTCTGAATTATGAGTTTCTTATAATGCAAATATTACATTAATAATTTTTAATACTTGAGTTCCTTATGGTTTTCGTATGCCTTTTGTTTTTAATGACCAAATTGGGCTTTTGATTTTATCTAAATTTTATTAAAATTTTCCAGCATGAAATCATGATAGCCATATTTAAATGCTCCATTTGTCTATGTACTAGAATATTATTAAAATTAGTTTCTAAAGAGAATCTTGTTTCTGCCCAATTCTCCTCTGGCTGAGTTCGGTTCACCACCAAGTGGGGTAGCCACCTCCATCATGCCTTTAGAGGCTCCTCCATTTTCAATTCCAGCTCCAGCTCAGCTTATTTTTTAAACATGTAACTCTTAAAATACAAAATCAACACACTCCAGGTATTAAGCTAATCTCTAATTTTTACGTATTAAAGCTTTTAAAAGCATAATTAAGGAAAATGTGAGAATTCCTTGATGGGCACATTGTCAGTTCCTCTCAATACATAACATACATCCTTAGATTAAACTAGACCAACAAAACCTTATACCTGAATTGGATTTTAACTGCTCTCCCTGCTCTCATCTTATAAAATTAACTGATCTAAACATGGCCTAATGCCACCAACCTATATTATAGGTATTATAAAAGTAATCACTATGCTTACAAAAAGCATGTTCTATATTACACTAAGTGCCCTTTCTATTTGCTGATACACTGGGTACTTTTTGTACCCAATAAATTTTTGTCCCAGGTGGTAAAGAAATAACACTAAAGGGCATTTAAGACACTCAAGTCTTTGTATGAAAAAATATCGTAAGTCATTTAAAAGTTTTAAACAAGAAATCAACAAGATTTTATTTATATTTTAATAAGATCATTCTGGCTACTATGTTGAGAGTAAACTGAAGAAGGATAAGACTAAAGGCAAGTAAGGCAGAGAGACCTGTTAAGAACCTATTGCCATAATCATAGACATGATGGTGTCTTTTTTTTCCCCTTAATGTTTGTTTATTTTGAGAGAGAGACCAAGCACTGGTAGGGGAGGGGCAGACAGAGAGGGGGACGCAGAATCTGAAGTAGGATCCAGGCTCTGAGCTATCAGCACAGAGCCCAGCATGGGGCCCAAACTCACAAATTGTGAGATCAGGACCTGAGCCAAAGTGGGACACTTAATCAACTGAGCCACCCAGGCGCCTGAACATGATGTTGTCTTGGAACAGGGTGGTAGCAGTACAGAAGAGATAAAATGAGTCAGATTCTGGATGCATCCTGAAAGTATAGCCAACAGAATTTGCCAATATTAGATATGGAGTGTAAATGAAAGAAAAGAGTAAAAGATTATAAGTAAAAAAAAAAAAAATGAAGTAGCCATTTACTAATTTAGGGAAGGCTGGAGGACAATGTTCGGAGGATTAGGATTCTGAGATAGCTATTAGAAATCCAAGAGGGATATGTTGAAGAAACAGCTGATATGGAAGTTTGGAATCAGGCTGAGAAGGTGCGGGTAAACGAAGTAGAAGAAAACCAAGAGAGCTATTGAAAAAAGTATTTCAATAAAGAAAAGCAATTTTACAGGAGAGAAAAGGAGAAACTAATACAATGCCCTTGAGTAGATAAAAGGGGATAAGAACTAGGTTATTAATAAGAATTTCTCAAAATTCCTATAAAACTGACATTGTAAGGGGCCATGCTTTGCATTTTATAACATTTATCTGGCTCTCTGGCCTCTCCCCAGGAGAGGTCTGTCCTCCCTCCCACAACCCTGTCACAACAATAAAAAATGTCTCCAGATATTGTCAAATGGCCCCTAGGGAGGAAAATTCCTCCCAGTTTAAAACCACAAGTAAATGGAAGAAATGGCCTTTGCTGAAAATACTGACAATTCACGTATATTAAAGGCATCACAGAAGATACTATAGGTACAGTATAATTTGAATATCTCCTTCTGATCAGACCCTCCAAAGTATACACACAGTCAAGACTAGAGAAACCATGAAAACTGCTAGTATATCACAAAACCAAAGTCATTACTCCTAAGAAAGTGTTAGTATTCTGTTCCTGAACGACAGCACCATATAAGCTATGTGTATCTTTGAGCCGAGTCTAAGCCAAAACTTCTATATATTTTTTGGGTCCATCCATGCCACCTTGCATAATGCCCATATGGTCTCAAGTTTCCTGGGTTTTTAATTTTTTAATGTTTATTTATTTTTGAGAGAGGGATAGAGTGCAAGCAGGGGAGGAGTATAAAGGGGGAGACAGAATCCAAAGAAGGCTCCAGGCTCTGAGCTGTCAGTATAGAGCCCAACACAGGGCTCAAACCATGAGATCATGACCTAAGCCGGAGTTGGACGCTTAACTGAATGAGCCACTCAGGTGCCCTTCCGGGGTTTCTCTTGAAAATCACAGGATGAAGACATCATGACTTAGTACAAATTAAATTAAATCCTGAGAAGCTCGTTTTTAGAGAACATGGCCCTAAAGGAATGTCTTCAGTGATAATCTAAGAAGATATTATTTATGGTTCTCAAATCATTCCACCAAATTATCATGTACTTAGTGTTTAAAGGAGTCTCCCTCTATGCACTGGCCCTTTTATACTTACTGACTTCTCTATCATAGGGATGTGAGATAACCAATTTAGTTTGCAGGCACTTAGAAAGAGAAGAGAGGGGAACATTAAAACAATTTAACAATCAAAAAATGAGAAGGTTAGAGAAGAAAAAGCACAGACAACTGGGTTCACATATATGCATCAAGTCCCAGGGTAACAATTAGCTATATCTAAGAAAAAGAAAATATAGTCATACCACCTGTGTAAGTTGCACCTGCTTCCTCAATAACAGGTTCTATATCCTGTTACAGAATGAATTAGGGTTTCAGAGCAAAAATATAATACAAAAGGATTCTACAAATTCAAAAAGACTGAAAATGCTAATGTTTCTACTAAAATAATTGGTTTCCAAACTTGTTTTAAAAAATAACACACAAGCTTGAAAAGCCTTATTAAAATGTGAATTACAGATATTTTCTATCATTATCCCCTTTTAAATACTGCTTTGCTTTCTGTCATAGAAGGGAATTAAATTGGTCAGGCATGACTTGTTTTTCCACTGTGCCACTGCAGTTGAAACCCAACACCCTGTGCTCTTTTCGATAATTAAATACTGAGACTCTGATTTGTTCTAAAAATTTCCCAAGACCCAAGGTAAGGTACTGATTCTAATTTCTAAAGTCATCTTTTAAATACCTCAAATCCTATGATTTGGATGGACCTCAAGGGTGTCATGCTAAGCGAAGTAAGTCAGGCAGAGAAAGACAGATACCATATGTTTGCACTCATAGGTCTAACAGGAGAACAGGAGAAACCTAATGGAGGACCGGGAAGAGGGAAAGACAGTTGGGGAGAGAGAGGGAGGCAAAACTTGAGAGACTGCTGAATACTGAAAATGAACTGAGGGGGGAAGGTGGAGCGGGGAAAAGAGGTGGTGGTGATGGAGGAGGGCACTTGTGGGGAAGAGCACTGGGTGTTGTATGGAAACCAATTTGACAATAAACTAATTTTTTTAAATTCCAAAAAAAAAAAATAATAAATAAATAAATACCTCAAATCCTAAAACCATGAAGTGGAGAAGTAAGTATATCTACAGGGTGGAAAACCTGAATACAATCACGCTGGCCGCATCTCCCACTTCATATTGCACTGTGCCAGTCACAGGCAACTACCATCTACCATCCACTGAGGATACAATCATAAACAAGTTCCATCTTCTCCACTGTGAGCCCAAAGAAGATGAACGATTTCATAAACACGCTGCGTGGCTTATTCCTTGAGCCAGAAAGGAGGTCCAACTCCTTAAGTCTAAAGTCAGACCAACAGTCATATATATATAAGCAGAGAGGCAGCATATAAGAAACTATAACTTCACCACAACTGCATTACATTTCTGGTCCATTTTCCCTTTTGCCTCTTACAGATCTCTAAAGAATTCCATATAATGCTCATTCAAGGTCTGAATACTTAAAAAGAATCTAATTTAAGTACCTCATTTTACAGATGAAAGCCCTAAAAAAAAAAAAAAAAGTAAATTAGCCAAGCTCATTTAAGTTGTTGGTCTCTGACCTCCCATTTCTAAGGGGGTGCTATTTGGGATGTGTACCACAGTTTCCGGGTTGTGGCAAAGAGTCTGCTATATGCAGGAAGGCTAACTAACAATCTACACAGGGACATAAGTAAGAACTTACATAACCTCCTATTTACCTACAGGTTCACACCAAATTCATGCCTACAAAAACTCTGAAAGGTATCAATGTAAATAAACAAGAAGCTACTCTCCAGGAACAAATCCACTGAGAAGTCCAACTCCACTCTAAATTACTGACTGTTGTCTTTCCCTTTCCTATCACCACAGGCTATTAATAACTAAGTTGTTATAGACATTGATAACCCACCAGCTAAAGAAGCATTTTTCTGTCCAACTTCCCCATTCTCCTGGCCATACGTGATCGCTTTTTCTTGAATTCCCACAAGAATGTAAGTGCCTCACAACACCACACAGCCAGCCAGCTGTGTTTAAGTACATGTCTTACCTAAGTAGATACCAGGTTCCTATACATCTTCAATAAACTCCTGAAAAGAGTACTATGCATTTTTGTTCTCTTGTTGCTGTTAATCTCCACAGAGCCTCACAAACGTATGTGCTCAACAAACATTTACTAAATGGATATAAACAGGCTGATCATTTTCCAAATTCGGTGCTGCCATAATTCTAGGACTGGAATGTTATTATACTACAGTAGAATTAAAATATATCTAAACGACAGGGGGGAAAGTCATATAACAGTAACTTCTAACATTTAAATCAATGTTTTTGCATTCATTACTAACTTTCTGGTGGTACTTGAAGAAAAAAACAGAACAACAAAAGCTAGGAAATGTTAAAATACATCTTTTCCTTTAAATCTACAGGTAAAGTTTGCAAATTATATTTTTCAACATTCTGAGGGTGTTTTCTCATTTAATGAGGTAGTCTTGTTGGGTTTTTAAAATTGGTGAGGGAATAGTCACACAATAATTTATCTTTTACATCACACCATTCCTTGGCTTTTGTTGTTCTTGCCATTCAAAAAGGCCTAATACCTTTCTGTCTTTACAACTGTCGATCTTACCCTGAAATCTTTTATCTTCCCAACTACATGTTCTCTCTTTCATCTGCCTTACATTATATTTATGTACATCATTTTTAATCTCTACCAGTATATGACAAGCTCCCTAGAGTGGAAATGACTAATTTTTGTAAACTTTGATTAATGTGTTGAATGTGTATCAGACTGGAATAACATCAACCATCCTATATACCTGAAAATATAGTCTGTAACCCTTAAGGCCAAAATGTGAAAAAATTAAGTTATATTAATAATCACATACCATCATTATTTTAATTGATACTTTATCCTTACAGGAAAAAATTTAAAAACCTAAAGACTATTTTTCAGGAAAGCAATAAAAAACATAATTAAGGAAAATTCACACTGTTACATTAAGTTCTAAAACATTCCTTTATGGATAAGAAGGTAGCTGGGAATGTCTCACTAGCCAGTAAAGACAACAAAGCTCATACATGATAAAATATCATCTCCCCAGACTAGCTGGGACCTGACTTATTACAGGAGTATTTCCAGAACTTAGATCTTGAATGATCAAAAGGTGATGTATACAATCACATTTATAAAATCACAATTGCTTTTAAAAACCCCTAACGGCCCAAACACAAGTGAAAACCATCCTAGCACACGTCAGCACTACAGATACACACGTTGCTGGGACTGTCCACTACAGACTGCACCACCATGACAACACAGCCCAGATTGGGCCATGCTGACATAAGCAGTCATTCACAACGCAGCTGAGCACACCGCCCACTCCCCACCACGCACAGTGCAATATATATAACACACTGGTTTTCAACTATAATGTTATGAACACTTCAAAATCCTTTTAGAACAATTCCTTTAAAAAAGAACTTGCAGTTTATCAACTCTAAAATAAACGATTTTCCCTATTTTGAAATAATCCTCAGGTTATCATGAAAGATATCACTGACTAAAAACCACTGTCTACTTGCAAGACAGTCTTTCTTTCTACACTGGCCACATTTGTGCCTTCCAAATATACACATACCCTTCAAAGTAAGTGCCCAGATAGGAAAAAAACATACTACAGAGAAAATCCTACCAGATGAGAAGTCACAGGACCTCCATTCCAGTCCTGGCCGGTCCCCTTTATAGTCATCTGACCCAGAACTAAAGTTTTTCATCTGACTGCTATACAAATCAAATGGCACATTCAACGTAAAAGAGCTTTTAGGTTTTTTTATTATTTATTTTTACTATACTAATGTAGGCATTCAAATGATTGTTAGTTGATTCTAGAGTACTTGAAAACAGCTTGTTCTCAATTTTTTTAAAGCAAATCTGTTCTTCTTAGAGTCCAAAAGGTCATTTCTAGTTCATGGTGAAATTATAACTGGATCAGTGCATTCAAAACTAAGATATTAAAATGAGATGGTGTGCAGCATGCATCTGTAAATGCCAAAGTGCCAAAATAATCAGAATCCTAGGCAGGCATCCTAAACCAGGTAAACTTTGAGTTATATTTGCGAAAATAAAAAAGGTTCTTGTATTGCAGCATAAAAATGTAGGACAGAGTAAGAAGATTAGTAGGTCTATAGCAGAGAGGCCAAGGTGAGTACATATAATCAAATATAAAGTCAAAGATGGCAGAAGAATATCTGGCAAGTTTAAAATCGTAACATGTCTATGAGAAACTCTTAATATTCTTGAGCTAAAAATGATATGGTGAAATGGTATTTGAAGAAAATTATCTCAGCAGCTGTGTGGAGGATGAACTGATCACAGAGGAGTGTCAGGAAAACCAGTTTAGAAGTGTTTACATTAAGTAATACATTTAAGTACTATAATAAGATGGTAACTAAGAAGATGAAAAGGGATAAATCTGATAGACACTGCAGTCAGCCACCCTTGGTGACAGGTTGAATTAGGGAGGTGATAAAAGACTTGAAATTTATCTCCAAACTCAGGGCTGACAGGGTGGGAGAGAGGGGAAGGGGGGTTAAGGGCATGGAGGAGGGCACTTATTGGGATGAGCACTGGGTGTTGTATGGAAACCAACTTGACAATAAACTATAAAAAGAAAGAAAAAAAAGAAAATGATCTCAAGGTCCTGGTCATGGGTGACCTATAGCATAACCACACGTGTGCAATGCCTACAGTTCTTGCGCTGGCTTTTCCAGACTGCATCTGAACCTCTGTAGCTCTTTTCACTGTTCCCACAATGAGACACCACTCCACTTTAGATAGAAACCGAAAACTACCACCACCAAGAGAGTGTGGAAATACCCTATAACCCGAAGCTCCAGATTTCTTGATGAAGGAAGCCTACTCTTCTAAGGCTAAGGAACTTTCTTCCCACCTACAGAACTGGGGAGAGGGGAATTTACCCTATGTCCCAAATTGTCTCTGTACACCTTAAGTCCAAGCACAATTCTACACAGATTTTTAGGTCACATGGATACAAAACACAGATGACACCAGTGATACAGTCATGTGTAACAATATAAGTCAGGCAAATTATATTCTCAAAGGTTCATTCTAAACTGAAACAAAGCCAAGTTGATCACATTTAAAAATTAAAACGGCCAAAAGGCAATCTTATGGGGTTATTTTTAATGTATCATAATGATAGATAAATTCTGTTCCAGAATGCACTGTGCTACATAATGATTCTGCAGTTTTGCTGGAGCTTTTCTTATTTCTGCAGCTCTAAATACACGCTGTTGGAAAGCACACATCAAAGTGTTTTCCTTGTCTAAAAAACATACCATTATACTATTTCCAATTTTATCAAGCACAAGTTATCAAAAACAATGTGTATTCGATCAAGATCTTACTGCCTACAGTGTCTTCAGATTTAATACAAAAATAAATTTAATACAGAAAAGAAACTCGTGTTGATCCTGGGGAGTCTATGGGTAAAACGAAGCTCTAGGGCTTAGTTGGAATTAGCTGTAATAACACCATTCTCCAAAAAGACTGATCCGTCCAAACTCATTGAGAAAACATGTATTTTCCAACGAGATATTAAAGACGTTCGAACACGTTATTGTTTACACACACTTTACTCGCACAAAAAAACAGTTATAAAATTTTCACATTGCCTTAGTTTAAAAACAAATAACCCAGCCTACCTTGCAAACGGATTAAATATTACCTAGGAAGGTTACCAAACTGTGATCTCGTGATAAATAGCTCTCCAGGCCACTGTCACTCTAACCCTTCCATTTAGATTTTTTCGGGGCAAAGAATGAAATGTCCTATTTCCTTGTTGGTATTAAGATTCTGCATATCAGGAGATACAGAAGGTGGGGTCGTATCAGGTTTAAAGCCACAGGCGAGCAGGGGGAGCCAGGTGCAGCATCGCCTCCATGCTCCGAGACAAGACCAAGTCTTCGCCTCCACGCCGAGAGCAGGTGCGAAAAGGACGCTCTGGGGTTTCAGCGACTGCAACCACCTTCCTCCACCGCAGACGGGGCCGCCCTAGGAGAGGAACCTTCTAGTCCAGTCACCCTCGGGGGCCCGTTTGCTGAGGGCAGACAGTGCGGCGGATTCCTAATCCTTTTCCCTGACGGGTAATTTCCTACACCTGGAGAAGGACTCACAGTCCCACGCCCGCCGCCCCTCCCAATTTGGGCTGCAAAGGGGGCGCAGCTGAGGCCCACCAGCACCCCACAGTCTCCCCAGGGAGGCGTGGGCCGGGACAGGGGCTCTTGACCCCCGGTCTCTCCCCCTCGAGCACCCGGACACCGCTCACCGTGAAGGGGACATCCCCGACGCTGCCCACGGAGTAGCAGTTGTCTCCGGGGTTGACAGCCCCGGTGAGGACCTGATGCAGATGCATCTCCGGAGCCCGGGCTGGCTAGGGACTGCACGAAAGGAGCGACGAGCCACGCGCCCGGCTGTGAGAGCTCGTTCCCCTCCGCCTCCCTGGGGATCTACCCGGCGGCGGCTCCGGCTTAACGCCTCGCCCCACTCTTGCCTTCCCCCTTCTTCTTCCCTGCCATGGGAGATCCTCGACCGCTGCCGCCGCCCGGATCGCCGCTCGGCTGCGGAAATGCCCGGATGCTCCCACTGCCTGCTGCACCGGCGCACAAATGCGGGAGGAGCGCAAGGGTGCGTGTACGGCGGAGGCGGGGGTGAAGGAGCGCCGGGGTAGCGCGTGAGCCGGGAGCGTGCTGGAAAGGACGCTCCGCCCGACGGAGAAGGGCGGTGCGGGCGCCCACCCCTAAGGGAGCGACGGTAGAGTGGGAGGGCAAACCCCTCCTCCCGCTGCTAGGCTTTTAGCTCAGTCCCGCTCCCCGCCGCGCATTTGCGCGTGCGCGCGCAGTGGTTTCCAGAGCAATTGCGCGCGCCGCGTGGACCCTTGTCCCGGGATTGCGCGCGCAGACGTGCGGGAGTTCCCTCGGAGCCTCCCGGCTGCGGCCAGTGGGGGCGGGGCGGAGCAGAGGCCTCTCCGGGCCAAGCAGCAGTTCTCTGGGGACACCACGCCTTGGTGTTTAATCCATTCCCTGGTACACTGTGTGATGGTCAGGACGCTTGACCTCAGGAGGACGCCCGTCACTGGGAAATTCTACTAGGAAAATCTTAGATCCCGTAGGGCTTTTATACACTAAGTGCGTAAGGTATTTCATTTTACATAAACAATAAAGGCATCTTGTGACTATTTGGAGAATCCGTACACTCCTGACAGCAAATTATTTTGCTCCCACCTTTAGTCACGGATGTTCTTGATAGCGAAAGGGCCCCCTCGAGACAGGTGACTCCTCTAGACTCTTTTTCGTGCGTGATGTCATGGATACGCAGAATCGCCTTATTTTCCCACTGTATGGTAAACGTTGTCTGGTTGGTACACGAATCAGAACCCTGCTCCAGGTAAATTCATCACCAATTTTTGAACCTATACTGTGTATAAGCATGGACAAGGGAATAGAAGGGATTCCAAGACACAACTACCTAAAAAGGCAGAATGCCCAAAGTGTTGTGACTGAGTCACAAAGGTCTATGTACTATTGAAAAGGAAGAGTACTTTGGACTAAGGAGATGAATGGGTAAAGTGTTACGGGGACAGTGACATAAACTCAGTAGAATTTTGGCAGGTTGGGATGAAGAAACTGCATTCAAATAGAGAAAATAGCGTGACCTAAGGCTTAGAGGTATAAAATGACAGGATGTGTTAGAGCACAAAGATTACATTAATGTTTGAGGCAGATGATATATAGAGTGAGGAAAGGAAATGATACTTCTTAGCAAGATAAGGGTATCCAAGAGCTAGCTTGTGGCCTGCCGGGACAAGGACAGTCGTGACTGCTCCATTAAGAAGCTTAGATTTCATTCTAAATGCAGTGGAGACTCCCTCAAATGTTTCTGTGCAGAAATTTCTACAATCAAAGCTGCTTTTAGGAAGATGACTTTGTAGCATTGTGAAGGATAACTAGAAAGGGGGGGGGGGCGCTGGCTGGACGGGAATAGGAAGATGGGAGGCAAAGGTCTGGCAGAGATTGGTAGTGTGTTTCCTGAAAAAGAGAAGGAGTCAAAGACAGTTCCCAACAACCTAGGGCATTTCCCTTTTATTTTCATTTAGTGGCATAACTTCCTCCAGTCACCCAGACTAGAAACCACAGCCACTTTGGGCTTCTTCCTGCTCCTGCCCATATCTAAGGGTCCCATATCGAGGACCCCGAGCTTTCTCCACTGCTATTTACTTTCATTTATTACCTCATCCTTTCTCATTCAATTGCCATAATGGCTTCCTAACTAGTTTGACTGCCTTCCATTTCTTTGCTCTCCAACACAATGCAGCCAGAGAAACCTTTTTAAAGGAAAAAATTCCTCCTCTTAAAATCCCCACTCCTTATACGTTAGTCTAAAACTCCTTAGTTTGGCTGACAAACCCATTCATTCTGGCTTCTATGGAATCTTCCTGTTTAATCTCAGGATGTTCCTTCACATCCACTATTCTCCAGCCCCACGGAACTATTTGCTATTTTCAGAGCTTACTATATTCTTTCATGCTTCCATGTCTTGGTTCATGTTCTTTGCTCTGTCTGGACTGCCCTTCCTTCCCTTATTGACCCTATAAATCACAATTTAGTTTAAAAGTCATGTATTAGGGGCAGCTGGTGGCTCAGTCTGTTAAGCGTCTGACTTCAGCTCAGGTCAAGATCTATGCGGTTCAAGCCCCATCGGGCTATGTGCTAACAGCTCAAAGCCTGGAGCCTGCTTCCATGTCTGTTGCCCTCTCTCTCTGCCCCTCCCCCACTCACACTCTGTGAGTGGTGTGTGTGTGTGTGTGTGTTTCAGAAATAAAATATTTTAAAATTTTTTTTAAAGTCACCTATTCATTAAAGCCTTCCTTACCTCCTCCCACCCCAATACTTTAGGCTTCCTCCGCTGGAAGCACACGTGTATATAACTTACTGTTTTGTGTCTGTTTCTTCAACTAGAGCCTTAGATATTGTATATCAGGATCAATATCTTATTTTTTCTGTTTCCCAGCACCTGAATCATAGCACAGCTGATCTTTGAACAATGCAGGGTTTAGAGGAGTCAACCCCCAGTGCATTAAAAAATCCACATATTACTTTTGACTCTCCCCAAACTTTACTAATATACCACTATTGACAGGAAGCCTTACAGATAACAGACCAAAAAAAAAAAAAACAAAAAACAGTTGATTGACATATTTTGTATGTATATTACAATAAAGCTAGAGAAAAAAAGATGTTTTTAAGAAAATAATGATGACAAAATATAAATACTGAACTGTATTTATCAAAAAAATTCTGTGTATAAGTGGACCTGCATATTTCAAGCCCATGTTGTTTAAGAGCCAACTGTACTTTATTTGCTGAAATACAAGATTTGAATAAGAGCACCCAATCTTGCAAGAAAAAATTGTGGGATAGATAAGTACCTTTCATTGTACACATATTTATTTGTTTACGAAAGTGTTTAACATATTTTATAGTGATTTTGTGGAGTATTACATGTATAGTATGGTATAATTTACTAAGTTCTAGGAAATCACAGATTTTGTATATTTAATTATATACCACAAACATGAATAAAGGAATAAGTCACATAGCTAAAAAAATGGTGAAAACATAGTAGGCAACAAAACACACAAAAAAATATTTAGTTAATGAAGATCCACATTATGCTTGAAGTACTATGAAAGCAAAAACTGATGCTACATCTTAGTATTAGCCACTGAAAAGCATACCACAGTATCAAATAAATTTGAGAGAATTCTTATATATGTGTGTGTATATATGTATATATGTCTTATAGACACAGGTGTGTGTGTGTATATGTTTTATATATGTATATACATATACAGCACATATCAGTAAATATTGGTATAAAGCAAGCAGGGTTAAATTCAACAAATTTAAGTAAATTTTTATAAGATAATTTAATACATATAGACAAACATTGCAGTAAAAACTGGAACAAAAAACATATAGGAAAATAATAAATTCAAGAAATTTCATCATGCTCATACTTAGAGTTAAGGCAAATATTTTATTAAATAATAATGCACATTGAATAGCCGGGAAAAATAATAATGCACATTAAGTAGCAGGGAAAACATTGAACATGTGTTACAGAGGCTAGTATTTTAGTGAAGAGTACCTGCATAAGAAGAAATGAACACTGTGAAGATTTTGATCTTCACCCTCAGAAATTAGAGAAATAGAGAAATATTTTCAAAGCTTTAAAACCATTGCTACTACTGAATTCTAGAAGAATCTCTTAATCTTCAACTTTCACTACATTAGAAACTAAGTCAAAACCTTCATCAGGCAATAAACTATGCTGATTATTGTCAAGAACATTTTTAACTCCATATTATTTAAACCATTTCACAATTGGCTCTTGTTTTACAGCATTCCGTGAAGTTTTGACCCATTGCACAGTTGTAAAATTGTAAACCTCTTCCTTCTTCCTTTTGGTATCAACTCAAAATCTGAAGCCTGCAACTACTTGTTCCTCTATACCCTCATGAATCCTTTAAATGACTTCTTGATAACAACAGGGGTACAACTGGCTAAGTTAAGTCTTATAGAATTACAGCCAAACCTTTTGTTGTCCAATCCAACCAACGAAAACTCCTTCCAGGCAAGTTTCCTTGGTAGCCCACCCACCACATTTTAATTATCCACAATTCATTTCTTCTTCATTCATCTAACCTTCGGCACAGACCTAAAAATAAAGTGGGGGTACTTTCTTCTGATCTGGATATAACATTTCTTTTAAAATTAGAAAAAGTACCAGTTTACAAGTTTCAATTTTGTGTCATTAACAGAACCTGCCCATACAACTGTAAGGTATAATTTCTCATGTCCACAAGTTTTAATGGTAAGAAATGTTGTACCTTTGGTGTTGGGTTATAGGAACTTTGGATGTCAGAGGGACTTAGTTTCTCAGTTTCCTGTTATCTATCACTGTGTAACAAATCACCTCCAAATTTAGTGGCTAACTTCAAAAATACACATACAGTTTCTCTGCATCAAGAATTCAGTAGTGGCTTAGTTGGAAAGTTCTAGTTTAGAGTCTCTCAAAATATCAGCTAGGTGCTTAAAAAATGAAGCTAGACACAGGTGCCTGGGTGGCTCAGTTGGTTAAACATCTGGCTCTTGGCTTCGGCTCAGGTCCTGATCTCTTGGTTTTGTGAGTTCAAGCCCTGAATTGAGGTCTGTGCTGACCGTAGAACCTGCTTGGGATTCTTGGTCTCCCTCTCTCTGCCCCACCCCTGCTCACAGTGTCTCGTCTCTATCAAAATAAACTTTAAAACTTTTTTAATTAAAAAAAGAGAGAAGCTAGACACAAAGACCACATATTGCATGAATCCATTTAGATTAAGTTTTCTGAAAAGGCAAATATATAGACACAGAAAATACATTAGTGGATGCCTGGGACTGGTAGAGGAAAGGGAAGTAACTGCTAATGGGCATGGGGTTTATTTTGGCATGATGGAAATATTCTAAAGTTAGATTGTGGTCATAATTGCACAAGTCTATAAATTTACTAGAAATCATTGAATTGTACACTTAAAATTACTGAATATTATGGCAAATAAACCATAACCTCAATAAACCTATCTTTAAAAGGAGGATCAGCCAGAACTACAATCATCTGGAAGCTTCACTGAGACTAAAGACCTTCCAAGATGACACACTGTCATGGCTGGCAAGATCGTCCTGGTGGCCTCAGTTCCTCACTGTGTGGGCCTCTCCATAGGGCTGCATGGGTGTACTCAAGACCTAGCATTTGGCTTCCCAGGAGCAAGTGATCTAAGGGGGTGATCAAGGTAGAAACTGTAATATCTCTTATAACCTAGCCTCAGAAGTCATATACCACCTCTCCCACCACATTTTACTGGATACACAGGCTAGCATGATTTATGGAGACTATTTCCCAAGAGAGTGAATACCAGGAAATGAGAATCACTGGGGCCTTCTTGGAGGGTAACTGCCACACCACACACCACACATAACCCATAAAAGGGATTTTATCTTCAAGCATCAAGAAGCATCATTTTTGTCATTCTTATTCCTATCTACAGAGGTAAATGGAATTTCTGCTCATAAACCTAGGAGCCATAATGCTGATCTTCCATATATCTGTAATGATCAGTTCTTTACTTGTAAACTATCTATATGTTTTAAATATTGATTTTCCCAAGTGAGTACATTTGTTTGTTTCAGGGATCTAATATCCATGTTTTTATTTATTTATTCATTTGTTTTAATTTTTAGATTCTACATATGAGAGATTGTATTGTATAAACCTGATTCTCCTTCCTATTTTTTGAACTTTTTTTTTTTTTGACAGAGAGAGACAGAGCATGAGCTGGAGAGTGGCAGAGAGAGAGGAAGACACAGAATCTGAAGCTCCAGGCTCTGAGCTGTCAGCACAGAACCCAACATGGGACTCAAACCCATGAACAGTAAAATCATGACATGAGCCAAAGTCAGACACTTAACACTGAGCCGCCCAAATGCCCCATCTGCTTTCTTTTTCTAAACATTTTCTAAATGTTTCTTCTTAGTTGTAGAGACCTTACTTACAGTTTTCTTAGAGATGTCTAAAACTTTAAGCTATTTTCTTCAGTTGATTGCAGTGAATGCCCTGACTCCCTATTACCAATTCATTTTGCAAAATCTATTACACTAAGCCTGAAATTGATGTAATAGCAATGCCTTCATTACTTTTGAGTCACAAGCTATAGTGGTCATGTATTTTAATATAAAATATAGAGGGAGTGATCCTATTTTAGTTATGTGTTACTGTGTAACAAAGTACTCTGAAACTTAGTGGTTTAAAACAACAATGGTTTATCATTTCTTACTCTCTTTGGATTGGGAGGAGAGTTCTGCTAATTTCACTTGGGCTCACTCATGGAGTTGCATTCAGCTGGAGGGGTCACCCAGGATAGAAGGTCAAAAATGGCTTCATGGCTAGGAGTTGATGCTAATTATTAGCTGGGGTGCCTTGTTTTCCTTTCCCATGACTCCTCCCTAGGCTAGACAGACTTCCATACTAGTCTCAGGCCCAGTCTTGAAGATCACACACAGAGTTCCTTCCACCATGTTCCTTTGTCAAAACGAGTCACAGGGTCAACCCGATTCAAGAGAGAGGGAAATAAATTCCATCTTTTGATGGGAGGAACAGAAAAGTCATTTTGCAACAGGATATAGGAAGAATTATCATAGCCACTTCTGTAAACAGTCTTTATTACAGACTCACACTCTACCTCTGATCATCTGTTATGGCCACTGATTTGTTTTTGCTTTGTTTGACTTAAGAATGCACTTATAGGATGAAATTTTTTTATATATTTACTGTGATCCTGGCTATTTTGTATTTATAAGACAAATATATATATATATTTGGTCTTCATCCACAGTTCCAGGCTCACAGCCCCCCCCAAACCCTTGGAATTTCCTAAGTGTTGAGAGTGATAAAAAGTGTCTCTTGAGGAGGTGACTTTTGGATCCCACCTAAGAATGGAGGCTGGTTGCCAGGGAAACCAAGCCAGTGATTAGAGGATTGGTACTTTCAATCCCACCCGCTCCCCACCCCACTTCTATGGAGGAGAAAGGGGCTTGAGGTTGAATCAGCCTAAGGCCAATGACTTAGTCAATCATGACTACTAATGAAGCTTTCATTAAAAATTCAAGAAGGCAACTTCCTGGTCCTTTTTTGAAGAGCTCCCATGCTTGGGTAACAAGCATGCCACCAAACTGGGCCCCAGGCTCCACGAAGACAGAGGCTCTTTTATTTGTGACCATGCCCTATGTATCTCTTCTTCTAACTGTTAGTTTGTATCTTTTGTCATATCCTTTAATCAACCTGTAACTGTAAGCAAATGTTTCCCTGAATTCTGTGAGCTCCTCTAGCAAATTAATCTAACCTAAGGAGGAGGTCACTGGAAACTTTCCTCAGTGCAGGTAACAGCCTGGGGCTCAAAACTAGCATTTGAAGCGGGGAGTGAACAGCTGTCTTTCAGGACAAACCTTAACCTGTAGAATCTGATACTATCTCTGGGTAGATAGTGTCAGAATTGAGTTGAATTCTTGGACACCATGCTGGTGACTGAAAATTGCTTGATGTTGGTGGGGCATTGAAATTGAGTCCAGGAACCCTAAAAGAATGTCCTTCTCTGCTAGAGGCAGCATCAAATTACTATCTTTTGGGTGACTACCCCTCGGAATTTTCACTGTTTAACTTGTACCTTAAACTTTTTAGCTTTCTATCTCTAATATGGATACACTGAACACAGGGTAATTTTTAAATACTTTTTTGACAAGTCAGAGATGAATCTAATAAGCAAGTGAATAAGGTAAGTTTTGATCTATTTAGATTCTTCTGTTGCTAAGATCTGAGAAAACTGATCATCTTGAAAAATTATAGCAAATGACTCATATCTTTGTAGGCACTGTTTATGATTGTACTGTAGAAAGTCAGATGCTCTACAAATATTACTGATTTTCTTCATATTTAATGTTTAGGGGTTCATAAACATTTAAATGAGAGCTTAAATGAGAACTAATTTTATTCAAAATATTTTGTGACTCTAAACAATTGTTAGGCAGAGTAGACGAGATATGACATGAACTGAACCCTGCTTATCTTTCCAACTTCATATTTCAGTATTCCTGACCTCTAAATATATGTTGCAACCACACTAGAAGTGCTAGTAATTCCTTTGATCTTTCAGCCTCTGGAAACTTGCTACTTCTCCTAAGTAGGATTTCCCTAACCACCATCAGCACCATTGCCATCACCCCCTTTGCCTGACTAATTTCTATTCTTCATTAAAATTTCAATTCCGAAGCCCCCATCTCTGGAGAGCTTTGCCCACTGTGAATTAGAGCCCCTGTTGTGCATTCTGATAGGTCTTTCCTTACCTTCTCTGTCCAGAGGGCAAGGACTGTGTCTTGACAATTGTTGATTGTCTTCTCCCTTATCTGCTCTCTCCTCATTAGAATCTTGAGTTCTTAGCTGGGAAATAGATACTATTTCCCAGCCTGTGTGTTGCTGTTTATTCATATTGCCAAGTTCCAACAAATGTGATGTTAGCTGAAGATGAGGTATACAGCAGTTTCTGGAATTTTTTTTTAAAGGTAGCTATCATACCCTCTGCACCTCGTCCTTCCTTTATCCCATTTCCCTAAACTATAGATGTGATGGCTGGAACAACATCTTAGAACATGAGAATGAGGCTCATCCCTAGGGATGGCACATTAGAAGGTTAGAAGCTTTCCAGTGAGTCCCAGACAATCATGGAGACTCCTCCTCAGCCATGGACCTCTACATCTAGATTTTTACATGAAAGAGAAATAAACTTCTGTCTTGTTTAAGCCACTGCTTTTGGTGCCTCTGTTAGAATTGTTCCTAATTCGAATTCATTTTTAGTTTGTTGTTGGTTTTTTTTTTTTTTTAAAGCTTGGCAAAGTGCCTAGAACATGTTAGGAACTCAAGAAATGTTTATTAAGCCAAGTAGTTATTAACTGTATTGGGGGTACATTATGTAAATTGAGTTAGTAAAAAATCACCAATATTTTAGAACTCACATATCCTCCCGAAGCCTCAGAAAACAAAAAACCACACCCTCTGTGGAGGGGCAGATGGTGGTTATGGGGATAGAAGGCTAGTGGCATTGAGATAAGGGATAAGAACTAAACAATAGTTGGAATTAGTTATCAAAGGTAGGTATAGCCTGCTGAGTAGTAAACAGACCATTCTATGCCTCTGGAAAAATTAATTAGTTTTGCTGCCATAGTGCCTGAGAAAAATAAAATTTTAAATAGGGAGCAATAAGTAAATGTGGCCCTAGACTTACAGAATAAAAGGAACTTCGTGTTCTCACTACTGAGAGAGCAGGCACTACAGTATTCAGATCATCAAGTATTATAGAGTACTCTTAGAGATGGCTAAGATGGTCAGAGGACTGTACCTCCAAACACCACATGCCCGTAGAGAGGTGACAGGGGACAGAAATCAACACTTTCTAACAGTATCCCCTCCTGTAAGAAAGAACTTGTATCTGGGAGCAGAAACAAGAAAGCTATCAGGAGGGTCTGGCTCTAGTTGTGATGATAGTGATGGCATGTGTGTACCTGTGTGGGGGTGTGCGGACATGCACTAGGTGTTAACAAGAACACTGAAGTTTTTTTTTTAACGTTTATTATGTTTGAGAGAGACAGAGCACGAGCAGGGGAGGGGCTGAGAGAGAGGGAGACACAGAATCTAAAGCAGGCTCCAGGCCCTGAGCTGTCGGCATAGAGCCCAATGCAGGGCTTAAACCTAGAAACTGTGAGACCACAAACTGTGAGCTGAAGTCAGACGTTTAACCAACTGAGCCACCCAGGTGGCCGCAAAAAAACTGAAGTTTTAAATTTACTCCTTTTAGTCTCTTTCTAACTGTTGCAAGCACATTTGTACGGGTATATTCCTGTGACCATGTATGAAGCAAAATTATAAAAAATGTTCAGGATATGTTAAGATTTTATTGTGTTCTTATAAAACAGGTTATAAAAAAAATCACTGTTTACCAAAGGATGAATGGATAAATAAATTGTAGTATGTACAGTTTATGAAGAATGAAGCATAATTAGGAATGAAATACTGATACATGCTATGACATGAGTGAACCTCAAAGGATGTTCAGTGAAAGAAGCCAGACACAAAGGTTGCATGTTGTATGATTTAATTTGTATAAAATATCCAGAATATGTAAACCCATAGAGACAGAAAACAGATTAGTGGTTGCCAGGAGATGGGAAAGGAGGAAATAGATAGTAAATGTTTGATGGACACTGGACCTCCCTATGTGGTGATGAAAATGTTTTTGAGCTATATGCCCTTGACTGTTCACTTTTAAATGGCTAATTTTATGTTATGTGAATCTCACTTCAATTAAAACAAAGAAAGAAAGAAACAGTGGTGCCTGGCTGTCTCAGTCCGTTAAGCATCTGACTCTTGATATTGGCTCGGGTCATGAGCTCATGGCTGTGGGATAGAGCCCTGCATCAGGCTCTGCTCTGACAGTGTGGAGCCTGCTTGGGATTCTCGTGCATGCGCTCTCTCAGCCCCTCCCCTGCTCACATGTGCTCTCTCTCAAAAAAGAAAGAAGGAAAGAAAGAACAGTCATATTTTATGGATTAAAAACAAACTGGTACAAAGAAAAATCTGTAAGGTGTTTTAACAGGTTTTATGTCTAGTTGGTGGAATTATGAACAAATTTGATTTTAATCTTTTGTACGTTTGTTTCCAAGTTTTCCAAAGTGAATATATACATTGATTTTATATTGAGGAAACATATAATGATTTTAAAATTTTAAACAAAGGGTGGCCTTTCAAGTCTACAAAGAGGTTAAATTAAAAAACTAGAAAACCATGCTTATGATTAATATGTAATCTATGTCAGTTTTCCTATTGCAGAATTAGATCTTAAGTGAGAATGTAAGTGATTGATGGAGTCTATTTTACTATTTTTAAAATATAATCATTTGCATACACTTGTATATAGAATTTCAAACATGAATACAAATGCCATGTCTAAACTTGTTTTAAAATTTCAGTACATTCTATACTCTGAATAAATCTACACAGAGTATGCATTGGGATAACCTAAGGGGGTCAGATCCCCACTGGGCCTTTGATCTCCCAGCTAATGATGACTTCCATAGCCCTACAACAGCATCAGGAGGCCTAACCCCAAGATCTCACCATCTTTGAAAAGTGGTTGAGGAGCCAGTAGGAGTTCTGAGGCTCATACCTCTTAAGCAGTAGGGGCTAGAGACAGATCCACCATATCTACAGTTGCTTTTGCCTGTCATTTTGTCCTTTGCTCACTCCTCTCCCCCCACTACAGCTCAATTCAACTTTTCAAACCCCAGCTTAAAAATCACCTCCTTGGTAAAATTTTCCCTCTTCAGTGATATCAAATAAATTGATCCCACCATATTACCCCACAAATCTTTGGGCCTCCAATAGGATTTATCACATTATTTCTATTAAACTATACTTTTTGAAAAGTTAAGGGGCACCTGAGTGACTCAGTCAGTTGAGTGTCCACCTTCAGCTCAGGTCATGATCTCATGATTCATAAGTTCAAGCCCTGCATTGGGCTCACTAATATCATCGCAGAGCCTGCTTCAGAACTTCTGTCCCTTGCCCCCAAAATAAATAAATCTTAAAAAGAAAAAGAGAAGAAAAGTTAAAAAGCACCACTTCCATGCAAATATAAAATAAAGTTATGCCAAGATTTTATTCAACTCATTAATGAAGGAACCAATAAAATGTTAAATCTAGTTCAAATGAGAATTTGACATATAGATTTATATTCTCTGACAAAGCTCATTTGCATTGCTATGACCATGAATTATCTGTATTGCTATCAGTTCTCTAAAATTTAACTTCTATTCTCACAGTTTTAAAGTAGCCTCAGGGCACCTGACGGGCTTGGTGGGTAAAGCATGTGACTCTTAATCTCAGGGTTGTAAATTGAGCCTCACATTGGGTGGAGAGATTACTTAAAAATAAAACCCTAAGGGTGCCTGGATGGCTCAGGTAGTCAAACAGCGGACTCTTGATTTGGCTCAGGTTTGCGAGATTGAGCCCCTTGTTGGGTTCTGATAGTGTGGAGGCTACTTGGGATTACCTGTCTCTCCCTCTTTCTCTGCCCCTCCCCTGCTTACACACGGCTCTCTCTCAAAATAAATAAATAAACGTAAAAGAAAATAGTTGTTCCACAGAACTTACTGTCTGCAGGCCAATGGCCAAAGTTCTACTATGTTTTGGTTTCATAAAAGTAATGTGATCTTACAATGCATGGTGTTTCAAAGCCAGTCTTCAGGTAAGAAATCATTAAAGCTGGTCAAGGTAAAGTATGAACAAAATATAGAATGACCATATGATCCAGCAATTCACTTCTGGGTATTTATCTGAAGAAAATGAAAACACTAACTTGAAAGGATTTATGAGCCCCCATGTTCATTACAGCAGTATTTACAATAGCCAAGATATTGAAACAACCTAAGTGTCTACTGATGAATGAATAGGTAAATTATAACACACACATACACACACACACACACACACACACACACACACACACATACACACACGTGTATTATTCAGCCGTATAAAGGATGAAATCTTGCTATTTGCAACAACATGGATTATGCTAAGTGAAATAAGTCAGAGAAACACAAATACCATGTGATCTTTCCTATATGTGAAATTTAAAAACAAAAACCCCAAGGTCATATGTAAGGACGGATTCATGGTTGCTAGACTTGCAAATAACAGGGGACCAGAAGGGAGACATTTCCATCTGGATGCCTTCAGAAAAGAGTGTTGGAGAACTATAATAATGAAAGCAAATAACTCACCACTGGTTAGTTATGTCAGATCAGTGCAGGGCAAATTCAAAATGGACTCTTCACGCATATATTCTATGTTGAGATATTCTATGCCTTATAAATTATGTTGTAGGCAGACCTATTTTAGCCTTATATATTTGACTTCTTTTTCAAAAAACCCAAAACATTTCTTTCCACATAAATCATACCATTTTGTTGTTACGCATAAAATCTCCTAGTTAATTTTTGTAATGACATGTAGGTGTCTCATTTTTAATACAGTTTTCCAAAGACTTCTGGGTAAGATGGCAGAGTAGGATGATCCTAAACTCACCCCATCCCACAGATACAACAAGAAAACACAGCAGTGTGAATAACCCAGAAAATGACCCAAAGACCAGCAGAACAGACTCTCCACTGCTACATGTAGCAGAGAGGCTGCACTGAAAACAGTAGGAAGGATGGAGACATCTTTGGGAACCAAGCTGACCCGCAAGACTGTTAGGGGAGGAAGGGCCGCCACAGGTGTGGAGGAGGAAGAGGGGCAGAGCCCACACCAGCACCTCAGGCATGGGAGACCCACACTGGGAAGATGAACGAATCCCTCTAAGATTTGGCTTTGAAAACTAGAAGGGCTTCACTTTGCAAGTTCTTATAATCAGTGCAGCTTAACACCTGGAACTTTACAAATCAGCAGGCGAGGCTCTGGGAGAGCCAGAGGACAAAAGGAAATAGAATCCCTACTCTTAGAAAGACCATACAACAAACAGTCCCTCTCAGATACAGCATAGAAGCAGCAGTTTGAAAAACACGTGGGGTATACAGGAAGGAGATTTGTTTACTAATCTCAGAGCATGCACCGAAGGGACAGCGATTTTTGGGAGACTTCTCCAAGAACAAAAGAACAGGCTGGCACCGTTTCCCTCCCTCATCCCCCACCCTAGACACATGGACACCTGCGGGGACCATGCCAACAGTCTCTATCTAGATTGCTAGCAGCGTGCCCTTCCCCCACCCTCTCTGCTGACTTCCCTTCTGCAACCTGGCATTAGCAGCTCTCCAAACCAGTGTCAGGCCTCCTCCCACAGCAGCCCTGTGCAAACTTTGCTAACACCACCCGCTCTGCCCCATTCTCCTGCAGACCTGCCCCCTCAAATGAGGCCTCAGCAGCTGCACATCCAAAGCAGAACCACAATCATGGCATTCTGTAACCAGCCCCAACAAGGGCAGCACAAATGGGTTCAAAATGACTCATGCCTTGGGGAGAGGGAAGATAACCACATATACCAGTTTGACTATGGACCCAGTGGTGACCTCTGGTCTGAGTGCAGGGTCTCTCCCACTCCCCCACCAATGAAAGCCTCCCCGGAAATAACATAGGGAGAGAGTGTCCTGCAGTTCAGTGTGACCACAGCTCTGGCAAATGCCTGGTCTGACCCAACTCAAATCCAAGATGGCCCCAGACTTGCCCCTTAACAACACAGGGACCAAACCGTGCCCACAACAGGCAGAGAACCCCTACAGATCACTGAATTGAAGGCAAATGTGCCACAGAAGGGTACATGCAACACACACAGGAGACACATCTGAAGCACAAGATATGGTGAACAGGGGACACTGCACTGCAGGGCACCACAGGACCTCCTCTTCATAAGGTCACTACTCACAAAAGCAGCAGACATAGCTGCCTTTCCTAACACATAGAAACAGACAGAGAGAGACAAAATGAGGAAACAGAGCATGATGTCTCAATGAAACAAAAGGACAAAATCACAGCAAGAGAGCTAAATGAAACAGAGATGAGTAATATGCCTGATAGAGAATTTGAAGTAATAGTCATACAGCTACTCACTGGACTTGAGAAAAGAGTGGAGGACCTCAGTGAGATCCTCAGCAGAGAGACTGAAAATATAAAAAAATGTCAGTCAAAGATGAAGAACTCAACGATTGAAATTAAAAATACACTAGAGCAAATAAACAGTAGACTAGAGGAAGCAGAAAAATGGATTAACAACCTGGATACAGAATAACAGAAAACAATCAAGCTGAACAGGAGAGAGAAAAATGATTAATAATGAATGAGAATAGATTAAAGGAACTCAGTAACACCATCAAGTACAACATTCTCATTATAGGAATACCAGAAGTAGAAGAAAGAGAAAAGGGGGCAGAAAATTTATGTGTAGAAAAAAATACGTAGCTGAAAACTTCCCTAAACTGGGGAAAGAAACAGAAATCTAGTGCCAGGACGCATAGAGAGCTTCCAAAACAGTCATCAAAGAAGGTCTACACTAAGACACATAGTAATTAAAATAGCAAAGAGTAGTGAGACAGAGACCGCATGAGCAAAGAGTGAGAGACAGAGACCGCATGAGCAGGGGAGGGGCAGAGAGAGAGGGAGAGAAAATCCCTAAGCAGGCTCCACACTGCCAGCACAGAGCCCAAGAGACTCGAACTCACAAAATCATGAGATCATGACCTACGCCGAAACCAAAAGTCAGACGCTTAACCAACCAAGCCATCCAGATACCCCATATACAGGGAATTTTAAAAGCAGCAAAGGAAAAGAAAACAGTTTGATACAAGGGAGATTCCATACGGCTCTCAGCTGAGTTTTCAGCAGAAACTTTGCAGGCCAGAAGAGGGTGGCATGCTACGTTCAGAGAGCTGAAAGAAAGAAACCTGCAACCAAGAACACTCTAACCAGCAAGGCTGTCGTTCAGAATAAAGAAAGAGATAAAAAGTTTTCCAAATAAACAAAAGTTTCCTGCTAAATCAGTTTTACAAGAAATGCGAAAGGGGATTCTTTGAGTGGAAAGGAAAGACCATAAGCAGGAGTAGGAAAGCAGGAACCACAAAAGCAGTAAAATTAAGTACGTCTATACAAATCTGTCAAAGGAGGGAAATCTGGCTGGTTCAATTGGTAGAGTGTGTGACTCTTGATCTCGGGGGTGTGATTTGGAGCCCCATGTTACAAAATCTAGAGCCCAAGTTTACAAAAAATAAAATCTTAAAAATCGGTCCAGGTATTCACAAAATAAAATGATGTCAAGTATGGCATTATATGACTAAAACTCAAGGGGAAGAGAAATAAAAATCTAGTGGTTTTAAAATAGACTCAGACTTGAAAAACCATCCATTAGCACAGACTAGTATATACATAAGATGCTATATATATAAATCGAATAGTAGCCACAAATCAAAAAAACCAGTATAGGAATACAAAAAAATAAAGAAAAGGTATTCAACTATATGAATAAAGAAAGACAGCAAACCAAGAGAGAAGAGAGCAAGAGAAGAAAGGAATAGAGAAGAATTACAAAAACAACCATAAAACAAGTAACAAGCTGTCAATAATTATTCTGAATGTCAATAGGCAAAATGCTCCAATCAAAAGATATAGGATGATGGAATATTCAAAAAATAAGACTCATCTATGCGCTGCCTACAAGAAACTAATTTCAGATCTACAGACACACACAGATTGAAAATAAAGAGATGGAAAAACATTTATCACGCAAATAGAAGTGAAAAGAAACCCAGCGTAGCAATATTTATATCAGAAAAAAAATCAACTTTAAAACAAAGAGTTCAACAAGAGACAAAGAGGGACACTACATAATCATAAAGGGTACAATCCAACAATAAGATATAACAATTGTAAATCTTTTATGCACCCAACATGAGAGCACCCAAATAAATAAAGCACATTTTAACAAACATAAAGGAAGTAATCAATAGTAATACAATAACAATAGGGACATTAACACCTCTTTTTTTTTTAATAGTTTATTGTCAAATTG